>NC_091122.1:42954289-43174289 GCF_040183065.1 Periplaneta americana | reverse complement strand
AATAATAATAATAATAATAATAATAATAATAATATCGCAACAATACCGTAATAGTAACAATAACAACGTAACAATTATAATAATATCGTAATAATAGTAATAGTGATGATGATGATGATGATGATGATGATGATGATGATGATGATGATGATAATAATAATAATAATAATAATAATAATAATAATAATAATAATAATAATAATAATAATAATAATAATCGACAAAAGCTCCATTTCTACTAGCTTATAAGTAGTGCTACAAGTCACTGAAAACGGGAACTATAGACTCGTGCTAATTGTCGCAAAGCCCCATTGATGCAACGACACCGGTTGTGCTGCTCTCCTGGCTTGTCTCGTGACTCGTCACCAGTTCACATTACTCTGGAGCCCCACAAGCCACTCGAGTACAAGCACAGTACGAATAGTGTGGACAGGCTTTTAGGATCCAGAAAGCAGATATTATGCCTCAGGGTAGACCAATGATTTGAGGGTGGATATGATGATGATGATGATGATGATGATGATGATGATGATGATGATGATGATGATGATGATGATGATGATGATGATGATGATATTGACGAAATGAAGTTAAAGAACAACCGCTGTTCGTAAATATAAAAATCTGACCGAAATTCTCACAGAGTAAATAAATAAAATTGTAGCTCCAACTCATTAAAGAAACGGAGAAAGTATTTCATGTTAAAACCTTGCTTATCTCAATCCCGTTAGTCAATCAATTCGTTTCTGGCACTTGATTCGCTCATGTTTTCTACCGAGACGTCATTCTCTCTCCTACCAACCCTTTAAACATTCTATAAAACTGTGTTAAAAAGCTGGAAAACAGTTTCTGCTGAGGGGTGAATTTATACGCAGGGATTGTTCTGGTATTTTTCAAACTGTTTAAGGACGTTGGTTGCGGGGGTTGGAATGAAATAGGGGTTGATTTGTGCGGAATGACTTTGCAGCTTGTACGCTTGTTTATACTTCTTTTTTCCTGGCAGGTTTTTATTTTGTACTCTCGTACATATTGTGACTAGGCGTGTTTTCTCCTGTTGCCTTGGATACCGCTCGCATTGTTGACATCGACAATAAAACAACAAAGTTCATAGATATGGATCCGTCCCGCAGTGAACCACGGCTAATGGTTGGACGCGTGGAATTCGTCTTGAAGCCACAGAAACTTCCAGTATTCAACATAAATACTTGTACGATATAAAACAATGTGGTTTTTTATTAATCTTCACAGTCAGAAAATTAAAAAGATATTTATTGGTAAAAGCCCTATGTCCATAACATTGCACATATATTTAAAAATTTGTAGGATGTGTTTTAGTATCTATTAGCAGTAAGTAGCTAGAATTGCAATTCAATGTATGCTACAATAAGTGAATAGACTGTAGGGCTACCTAATCACAGGCATGTAGTGAATTTATAAACAAATATGTTTAAACTCAAAAATGATTTTAAGAAGAATGTAAGAATGGAGAAAAAAAGAAAGAAAGAAATGAGAAAATGAAGGAATGTAAGAACGAAGGAAATAGAGAAAAGAATGAAAAGAAGAAAAAATGAGGGAAAGAAGAAAGAAAGAAAGAAGAAATGAGAAAATGAAGGAATAAAAGAAGGAAGGAAATAATAGAGAAAAGGATGAAACGAAGAAAAAATGAGGAAAAGAAAAAAGAAAGAAAGAAGAAATGAGAAAATTAAGGAATGAAAGAGCAAAGGAAATAACAGAGAAAAGGATGAAAAGAAGAAAAAATGAGGAAAAGAAGAAAGAAAGAAAAAGAAGAAATGAGAAAATGAAGGAATGGAAGAGCAAAGGAAATAACAGAGAAAAGGATGAAAAGAAGAAAAAATGAGGAAAAGAAGAAAGAAAGAAAAAGAAGAAATGAGAAAATGAAGGAATGGAAGAGCAAAGGAAATAACAGAGAAAAGGATGAAAAGAAGAAAAATGAGGAAAAGAAGAAAGAAAGAAAGAAGAAATGAGAAAATGAAGGAATAAAAGAACGAAGGAAATAATAGAGAAAAGGATGAAACGAAGAAAAAATGAGGAAAAGAAGAAAGAAAGAAAAAGAAGAAATGAGAAAATGAAGGAATGGAAGAGCAAAGGAAATAACAGAGAAAAGGATGAAAAGAAGAAAAAATGAGGAAAAGAAAACAGAAAGCAAGAAAGAAAGAAGAAATGAGAAAATGAAGGAACGAAGGAAGTAATAGAGAAAAGGATGAAAAGAAGAAAAAATGAGAAAAAGAAAAAAAAGGAAGAAAGAAAGAAGAAATGAGAAAATGAAGGAATGAAGGAACGAAGGAAGTAATAGAGAAAAGGATGAAAAGAAGAAAAAATGAGAAAAAAAGGAAAGGAAGAAAGAAAGAAGAAATGAGAAAATGAAGGAATGAAGGAAGTAATAGAGAAAAGGATGAAACGAAGAAAAAATGAGAAAAAGAAAAAAGAAAGGAAGAAAGAAAGAAGAAATGAGAAAATGAAGGAATGAAGGAACGAAGAAAGTAATAGAGAAAAGGATGAATAGAAGAAAAAATGAGAAAAAGAAAACAGAAAGGAAGAAAGAAAGAAGAAATGAGAAAATGAAGGAACGAAGGAAGTAATAGAGAAAAGGATGAAAAGAAGAAAAAATGAGAAAAAGAAAAAAGAAAGGAAGAAAGAAAGAAGAAATGAGAAAATGAAGGAATGAAGGAACGAAGGAAGTAAAAGAGAAAAGGATGAAAAGAAGAAAAAATGAGAAAAAGAAAAAAGAAAGGAAGAAAGAAAGAAGAAATGAGAAAATGAAGGAACGAAGGAAGTAATAGAGAAAAGGATGAAAAGAAGAAAAAATGAGAAAAAGAAAACAGAAAGGAAGAAAGAAAGAAGAAATGAGAAAATGAAGGAATGAAGGAACGAAGGAAATAATAGGGGAAAGGAAGAAAGAAAGCAGAAATGAGGAAATGAAGGAATGAAAGAACGAAAGAAAAAAATAATGAATGAAAAAAAAAATGAGAAAAGAGGACATGGCAGAATTAAAAAAGGAAGGAAATAAGAATGGAGGAAAGGTCCAATGAAAGAAAAGATAGTAATGCAGGAAAGATAAAATAAAACAAAAGTGAGTGATGAAAAACACGAAGAATATAAGGAATAATTAAAATAAAAAATTATTGAAAGGGATGAGGAAGGAAGGTGCGAAAGAAGGGGAAAAAATTAAAACGACGTAAGAGAAAAATAATAGGAAGAAAGAAAAGAGTGAATATAAGAAAGAATAAAGGACATAAATGATGAAGGATTGCAGAAAGAATTAATTGATTTTAAAGTAAATAAAGGAAAAACGAAAAGAAAAAGAAAACAAAGGACGAAAGATGAAACAAAAGAATAAAGGCAAGAGAGAATTAAAGAAAGAAAGAAGGGACAAAGCAAAGAAAGACGGAAGGAAGAAACGAAGGAAAGTAAGAAAAAAAGAAGAAATGTTCAGTCCAGAATCTTATGGCATTTCAAGTTAGGAGTTGACGATATGGCGATAACAGCAATAAAAAAAAATAGCAAAAAAATCGGAGTGTTCGGAGGAAACCTGCTTCGCAGCCGCTTTGCCGCTGGATGTGCCCGCGCGCGTCTTACCTGAATGGAGCAACAATGGAGCGTTTCAAGATGGTCGGAGCGCGGAGGAGGAGTTGAGCGCGGCCCTCCCCCCAGCCAACCAAGCATCACCGACATTTTCAAGTGGCAAGGTAATTAATTTATACGCTGCTCTTCTTCATGTGCCTGCCCGCCGCACTAAAACCAGAGAAAGGCGTGGCAAGCTGCGAGCCCACACAGCAGATCAGTCCAGTGAGATACAGACCCTGTGGCTGGGCGCAGCAACTGCCCAAGTCCATCCTGCACCTCACCTCCTCATTACGATCTGTTTCGCGAGCCTCCTGGAGCGAACGCCAACAGTGGCAATTGTCGGCTCGCGCGCAATCCCAGAGGGTAGCAAAGAGCAACAGCTTGCCGGAAATGTTAACCTCATTCAAGGTTACTTGGAAGGAAGTACTCCCAACAGTTTGATTCATTTTCTTCAACAGATAGTCCAGAACTACAACCTTGTCGGTAATGTTAACCTCAACCAGATCATACAAGGTATCTACTTGAAAGAAAGTACTCCCAACAGTTTGATTCATTTTCTTCAACAGATAGTCCAGAACTGCAACCTTGTCGGTAATGTTAACATCAACCAGATCATACAAGGTATCTACTTGAAAGAAAGTACTCCCAACAGTTTGATTCATTTTCTTCAACAGATAGTCCAGAACTACAACCTTGTCGGTAATGTTAACCTCAACCAGATCATACAAGGTATCTACTTGAAAGAAAGTACTCCCAACAGTTTGATTCATTTTCTTCAACAGATAGTCCAGAACTGCAACCTTGTCGGTAATGTTAACATCAACCAGATCATACAAGGTATCTACTTGAAAGAAAGTACTCCCAACAGTTTGATTCATTTTCTTCAACAGATAGTCCAGAACTACAACCTTGTCGGTAATGTTAACCTCAACCAGATCATACAAGGTATCTACTTGAAAGAAAGTACTCCCAACAGTTTGATTCATTTTCTTCAACAGATAGTCCAGAACTACAACCTTGTCGGTAATGTTAACCTCAACCAGATCATACAAGGTATCTACTTGAAAGAAAGTACTCCCAACAGTTTGATTCATTTTCTTCAACAGATAGTCCAGAACTGCAACCTTGTCGGTAATGTTAACATCAACCAGATCATACAAGGTATCTACTTGAAAGGAAGTACTCCCAACAGTTTGATTCATCTTCTTCAACAGATAGTCCAGAACTGCAACCTTGTCGGTAACTTCTTATTTGAGAGACCATACCGATATTCTTCTTGACTAGCATAGGTAAACTTACTCATTCTGCTCTCTGTTCTAATTACCACCCTTACACTTCCTATCACTCGATCGTAATCATCCTTGCCTGCATTACGATTATCAACCTCATAATCGAACACATCATCATTCTAACCTTTATCTTCGTGTTTAACCTCTGATTGAGGTTCTGGCTGATATGTATATCTATTATCAGCCAAAACATGTCACTTGATGTGTCAGAGGAAGAACAGTTATTGTTTGCATACATCTGAAGTCTGATTAATGTAATATGTTACTAGTCAGCGATGTATGCAATGGAGGGGAAAAGGAACTGGCATCCTACTCTATTATCTCCTGGCTTAATTGCCTCATGAGTGACGCCGTAGTGGTGTCACTTATGAGGTTCAAATCTGTCTTCGGACAGTTGACTCAACAACAACATCCTTATATTCACACTCAATCATCCCAACTCTTAAACTTATTTTAATCCTCATCCTGACACCCACATCGATCATTTTAACATTCACCTCAAATCCCAATCTCATTCTTAACCTCACACTCACCTTAGTTCAAGTTCAACCTTAAATCCACACTCATCTTAATTTTCAATATCACCTTTACATTCATTCTCATCTTATCACCCAGTTACATTCCATTTCCCTTCCTTACGTTCTTATCAGTTCCCACTTTCATTCTTATAATCTTCATACTCACACTTAGAGGTCTACAAGTATATTAATTTTCAATAATTTAATAACACTCTCACACTTACACTAATATCAACACTCAGTTTCATTCCATTCCTCATCCTTACACTCTTCAAAGTTCTTTCACCATTTTCATACCCACAATTATCTTAATTTTCAATACTTTAATAACATCCTCAGACTTACACTCATCTTAACACTCAGTTTCTTTCCACTTCCCACTCTTACAGTCTTAAAAAGTTATCACTTTCCGTCTTATCGTTACCTTCAGATCAACATTATCTTAATTTTCGATAATTCAACAAAATTCCTAAATTTATACTCATCTCAACACTCAGTTTAATTTTATTTTTCATTCTTACAGTCTTCTTAGTTCCCACTTTCATTCTTATTATCATCATCTACTCACACTTATCCTAATTTTCAATAACATTCCGACACAATCACGTCAACTTTCAGTTCCATTTTATTCTTCATGTTTGTACACATCTCAATTCTCACCTTCACTGACATCTTCATATTTACGTTCACTGCAATGCCCCAATCAAATTTCATCCTTACAATCTTAATTAAATTTGTTCTCATCCAGACCTTTCTAAGCAAGATTCTTCGAATGAAAACGTGGTCCAACTAGTGTGTACCATAAGGAGGAGATCTCCGTTGCACTCTTCAGATTGACAACTGCTCACGACTGTTTTACAAAGCATTTACATTGGCTGAACATTTACATCTCACCAAATTTCGTTCTTTGCAAGAATACAGTTAAACAGCTGGGATGCAGTGCATGAAGAAAGCATCACTTCCAAGGGCTGGGAAGAGGCGTCATTCTCACAAACAATTCATCGCAAACAAACCAAACAACCAACTTCGCTCTAATCTTAACCCTTCAAATCAAAGTAATATCAATTCTATCTTACATTAGTGCCCAGCATTAGCCTACAATCAGCTCAGCGCCCATTCCGACTCTATTCTTATTTATACACTCATATAAACATATATTGGAACAACTAGATAATGCTTCATGCCCTTATGTTGGCGACATTGTGTATTTAATTGGTTGGTCGTAACCGTAACGGCACGGCTGAAAGCTACAGTAGCTAATTCTCCAGTTTAGCGCATACATTTAATCACATTTCATATTTCCGCTCACACACAATACATTCTGAACCTGAGTCTCATTTTCACACAAATTTCAACCCTGAGTGTTATTGTAAGTCTCGTCTTCACATTCACGTTCAGATTAATCTCCAGACTCATTTCCTCCTCATACACTCAATTCTCAACCAATCGTTCATACTCATTTCCACGATCACTGTCATCTTAAATCTAACCTCATCCAAGTTCTCATTTTCAGTTTCACTTTGATTTGTTATACTTCCATTTCATACAATGTTCTGGTCACGAGGCATAATCATAAACTTCGTGGCAAATTTGCATCTGTAGCTGTAATGTATCCGTTTATTTCGTACAATTTAATCACTTGACTAAAACATATACAGATTAGCCGTTCCCATGTTATGAAATGACAACATAAAAAAGAGAACAACTACCAGCGCTTCCTCTGTCGAAAAGGCATTTTCTGGTAACGACCACTAGATGGAAGTAGGTTACAGTTGCAAGCTAATGTTTAAGGAGCGGATTACTATGTAATTAAATATTATTTTTGCGTGTGATAAAACACAATTAATAAAGTTAAAAATTCCGAATATGAAGTTTCAAGTTGAAAACCCGAATTTTATTTCACATAAAAACACATTTTTCACAAAAAAATTATGTAAATACATATATTCAGGAAATCTATTATAAACACATAAATCTCGGAGGTTTTTTACTTAAATAATTTTTTACAAGAACTTTTAAATATTTTAAAACTAAATCAATTATATCACTCAGAAGTACGTTATCTTTTTTAAGAATTCTTGGTTGCTTCGTGTTTCAAAGCGCTCCGTGGTGTATCTGTGATCCATTTTCGTAATAGTAACGCCTCAAGTTTTGAGAACTGCTAGGCAGCATATCAGTGTTATTATTAGAGAATAAATTAACATGGACAAGGAGGAGAGATCTTGTAACACAAAATTAGGAATGTTTATTGTTGCTGAAGATGATTTCATTCCATGCTTTGTTTGTGAAACATAATAAATAAGAGCTCGGGTATTAACATTATTTAATTTAAACAAATCTTTCGCCTCTCGCTCATGTCTATCAAGTAAGGCAATATATCTTGTTGTCATTCCCTGTTATCGGGCTTCGTCAATCGATATCCTTCAAGATATACTGAAAGATGGTTGTTTAAAAAACGATTTGGCTTTCCTATTAGCAAATCTAAGCTTTTTGTGTGACACCATAAAAAAACTCGAAACATCCAAAAACCTGTTTCTGAAACAGGGAGGTGTGTGCCGTGGAAATTGAACTAGACTCGCTACCAGGTTCAAAAGCACAATTACTAAGGGACAAATTCCAGAATGTGTTTGGGAAAAACAGTGGATATAAAAAAATGTGTGAAGTTGCTCAAGTATTGGAGGATGTGCCTGTAGGTGAAATTGACGTTATTCAGAGATAATCGGCATGCATTTGTGATGCAGAATTTGGAGATGACCTTTGTTGTTCACTGCAATTCTCGGCCAACTACTAGCACTCAAGTGTAGTTGGTGAGTATCTAGTAACATTTTTTTTCAAGGTAAGTAACGTATTTTTGTCATATTTAAATATATATATATATATATATATATTTTTTTTATTTTAGCAAATATTTTCGTACTTTTCAGCACATAAAGAATAAATGTATTTAAATTTTTAGCACATAAAAATCCGCTCCCTACTAATATTCCATGCATTTCCTTAAGGTTTGCAATTGACTTCTTTTGCAGTTGCTAGATGGCAGCATAGTGAAATTGATAAAAGTTGTCTTCAAAGTCCATTAGGCTGATCAATCACTTATATGTGCCGTATACTTTATAAATAACAAAAGCAGCGCACTATATCAGAATCGTCCTTTATTCTCAGTTTTAAATACCGTAACGACGTGTTTAATTATCGATACACGCCACAGTGACTGTTGCATAACCATGGTAGTTGATTCATGTTGTGTCGAACATGGATCAGTTGGATGTTGCCTGTCTGGAAAGCAACACAATACACCCACATACACAGCTCAACAAATTACCTTCCAGGAACGAACACTAGCTAACATCCTTCGTTCTTACGAGAGAGGGCGTCTGCACGCAAGAGGGGTCCAAGGCGCTGACAACGCCCGCCCGCGTGTTTCATTTATTAATGGGTCACTAGATTAGTAGGAGAGACTGCAGCCAACAGTACTCGAGTATGACCCCACCCACTATTAAGGTCCGACACTTGTTTTTATTTTGGTTTTCGTAAGATAGAAGCACGTGAGAGCATTATCCGGTTGGTTCATCCAGGTGCAATCGCACAGATCGGTAGCCAAAGATTCTGGACGTTAATAACAGTTCTTACATCAGCTCTAATTACAACACGACTCTAATTCATAACTACAGTTACACAACTTTTTTTTTGTGAAGCATTACAAAATGTAAACTTTTGTTCTTTCTTTGAATCAATACTCGATTGCGGATCTTGTTGTGGTCAGCACGATGCAGGGAGATGGAGACATCACAGGTACAACACGAGGGACAAACACTGAGTCCCGTGGAATGGAGACAAATCTCCGCCCACGCCGGGAATCGAACCACTGATAGCTTGATTGGGAAGCGCACGCGCTATCCACCGAGCCATAGCGGTAAACAATTTAAGGAGCTTTTTCTTTAGATAATACTTTGCAACATACAGATTTTTGTCGCAGTTTACACATAAAATTGATGGATTTTTGTTAGTCATAAAAAGATAGCCTGCCACAGTTTATAAGGGGAGAATAAAAATACACTTAGACTAGGCCTAAACGTGCCTACATAAATACACACATACATAAATACATACATACATACATACATACATACATACATACATACATACATACATACATACATACATACATACATACATAAATACATTTGGGAAGATAAAAAGGTTAAAAGTCAGAATTAAGTGATAAGATTCCAAAATAGGTTACTTATATTCTGTAAATAAGCTAGAATATTAGAGGATATAATTTATCTTAAAATAGGCTCATCAAAAATATAGTAAATATTTAAATACTGCAATTATTTAAATGTTAGAATATGTAAATAGATACTTGTACTTCATAGGTTTGGAATAGGAAAATAAGTTAGATTAAGAAGTACCAATATTATCTTGGCAGTTACACATAGTAGATGAACTACACTAATCCATATTTAATCTAGAACGGCAACATAATAATATTTATAATGTAAATGGATTATGTACTTGAAGGTAAAACTAGGCATGTAGTATTACTTCTCATTTGTAATGGAACATGCTGCTCAAAAAAGGTACATACATACATACATACATACATACATACATACATACATACATACATACATACATACATACATACATACATACATACAGATACATTCATACACACATATAGCCTACATAGTAGTTGTACTGCACATAATTCAGTTCGTTTAAAACTAATAAACAATACAATATTACTATTTTTAATTAATTTTTTATCAAAGTGGATAAAACGTTGTACAGTAGTGACAAAAAAACCGGACCGACCCTTCCAGCTGATACAAAAGAATCCTGTGCTGTGTATTGTGTCAAACTGTGGTAATTTCAATATGGATAGTGAAGCTATTTAATGTAAAAATACGCAGTTATCTTTGCCGAATAGAGGTAGAAATGTAATATAGATGCCAGATGACAATAAAACTCTCAAAGTTTTGTCGTCTGTAAGTTTAAGGCACTGAAGGAAACAAAAGACGGTAAGAATCGAACAAATGCAATACATTTCATTGTTACAATTAATTATACAAGTTGGATGTGTTTTGTGACTAGCAAAATTTGAATCTGTGACTCTGAAATCAGCTACAAGGGTCGGTCCTGTTATTTTTGCCACTACTGTACAATATACAGTGGACTCTCCTAAGTTCGACTGAACAGAATTGAAAGTTCAGTCTGTTAAGGGTATTGGGTGTGGCAGGTGAAATGAATACAAATTCTTATTGGTTATCCATCAACGAATACAGTACTGTACTTGCATTTCCTGCCCTCCCCGAGACTTGTGTATGCGCTTCTAGTACCACAGTGGGTTTCGACAGTCCCGTCTCACAAACGGCACAATTCTCAAATAGAAAAACTGTAGTTCATTAATTTAAAATCAGTGATTAAATATTGATGTCCTAATCAATATAATAATCTGTTTTTCTTTAACAAAAGTATCACTACAAGACACAGATCCAATTCCCATTGAAATGGCAAACCCATTTCTTAGTTCCCGTATAGGCCTAGGGGCGTGTCTAATTCTCCTATGTAAGCAGTCGAACTATGGGATGTCGAACTTGTTTTCTGTCGAACTTAAGAGCTTCCACTATACTTATCGTAACTTCATATTACAACACTCGCCAACTTTCCAATCTCGTATTGTAATATGAAACGCTACAATACTGATATCGAAAATAACTAGTTTTTGTCCAAATTTTTCTTCTAAAGCATGACATTATTATTCATTCATTCATAGTGTTCTACCCCAGGCCAGGTCTTTCACTGCAAACCCAGCATTCTCCAGTTTTTCCTATTGTCTGCCTTCCTCCTTGTCTCCGCATATGATGCATATATCTTAATGTTATCTATCATCTGATATCTTCTTCTGCCACGAACTCTTCTCCCGTTCACCATTCCTTCCAGTGCATCTTTTAGTAGACAGTTTCTTCCCAGTCAGTGACCCAACGAATTCCTTTTCCTCTTTCTGATCAGTTTCAGCATCATTCTTTCTTCACCCACTCTTTCCAACACAGTTTCGTTTTTTACTCTGTCCATTTCACACGCTCCATCCTTCTCCATACCCACATTTCAAATGCTTCTATTCGCTTCTCTTCACTTCGTTGTACTGTCCATGTCTCTTCCTTAGTTCTTTCTCCAGAGGGGGCTCGTTTTTTCTATTAAAAGCTTCCTTTGCCATTGCTATCCTACTTTTCACTTCTTGGTAGCAGTTCATGTTACTGCTTATAGTACAAACTTACTTACTTACTTACAAATGGCTTTTAAGGAACCCGAAGGTTCATTGCCGCCCTCACATAAGCCCGCCATCGGTCCCTATCCTGTGCAAGATTAAGCCAGTCTCTATCATCATACCCCACCTCCCTCAAATCCATTTTAATATTATCCACCCATCTACGTCTCGGCCTCCCTAAAGGTCTTTTTCCCTCCGGTCTCCCAACTAACACTCTATATGCATTTCTGGATTCGCCCATACGTGCTACATGCCCTGCCCATCTCAAACGTCTGGATTTCAAGTTCCTAATTATGTCAGGTGAAGAATACAATGCGTGCAGTTCTGTGTTGTGTAACTTTCTCCATTCTCCTGTAACTTCATCCCGCTTAGCCCCAAATATTTTCCTAAGCACCTTATTCTCAAACACCCTTAACCTATGTTCCTCTCTCAAAGTGAGAGTCCAAGTTTCACAGCCATATAGAAGAACCGGTAATATAACTGTTTTATAAATTCTAACTTTCAGATTTTTGGACTACTGCTTATAGTACACCCCAAGTATTTGAAGCTGTCCACTTTCTCTACTGCCTCATTTAGAATTCGTAAGTTTGCCTTCTTTACTTTTTTCCTAGGACCACGGTTTTCGTTTTGTTGGCATTTATCTTCATCCCATACTGCTCACAGCTATCATTTAGCTCCAGTAGCATATCCCTTAGTATCATCTCCTCTTCTGCTAATAACGCCACGTTATCAGCAAAATCTTACACACTTTATTCTTCTTCCTTCTACTATCATTCCTCCCATGTTCTGAAAACACTTCTTCACTAAATCCTCCAAGAGATGTGGAACAGGGTAGGTGATAAAGGGCATTCTTGTCGTACTCCTCTCCCTATTTCACTTCCTTCTGACATTTCTTCTCCTATCCTGACTTTGACCCGTTGTTTCATTTAGAGGTTACTGAACAATTTCCTCTTTTTCCAATCCACACCAATTTTCTTTAGTATCCCCATAAATTTATTCCAATTCACTCTGTCAAACTCCTTTTCTAGGTCCACAAATACTATATACACTTCTTTATTCTTCTCTAGATATCTTTCGCCGATTGTTCGTAGCAGTCCAATTGCATCTCTCGTACATTATTATTATTATTATTAATATTATTTTTATTATTATTATTTTTCTTCTATCTGATGCTTTTCCAATTCACTGCGGGCTAAAGCAGGGAGATGCACTATCACCTTTACTTTTTAACTTCGCTCTAGAATATGCCATTAGGAAAGTTCAGGATAACAGACAGGGTTTGGAATTGAACGGGTTACATCAGCTTCTTGTCTATGCGGATGACGTGAATATGTTAGGAGGAGAAAATACACAAACGATAAGGGAAAACACGGAAATTTTACTTGAAGCAAGTAAAGCGATCGGTTTGGAAGTAAATCCCGAAAAGACTAAATATATGATTATGTCTCGTGACCAGAATATTGTACGAAATGGAAATATAAAAATTGGAGATTTATCCTTCGAAGAGGTGGAAAAATTCAAATATCTTGGAGCAACAGTAACAAATATAAATGACACTCGGGAGGAAATTAAACGCAGAATAAATATGGGAAATGCGTGTTATTATTCTGTTGAGAAGCTCTTATCATCCAGTCTGCTGTCCAAAAATCCCAAAATTTAGAATTTATAAAACAGTTATATTACTGGTTCTTCTGTATGGCTGTGAAACTTGGACTCTCACTCTGAGAGAGGAACATAGGTTAAGGGTGTTTGAGAATAAGGTGCTTAGGAAAATATTTGGGGCTAAGCGGGATGAAGTTACAGGAGAATGGAGAAAGTTACACAACACAGAACTGCACGCATTGTATTGTCACCTGACATAATTAGGAACATTAAATCGAGACGTTTGAGAGGGGCAGGGCATGTAGCACGTATGGGCGAATCCAGAAATGCATATAGAGTGTTAGTTGGGAGACCGGAGGGAAAAAGACCTTTAGGGAGGCCGAGACGTAGATGGGAGGATAATATTAAAATGGATTTGAGGGAGGTGGGGTATGATGATAGACACTGGATTAATCTTGCACAGGATAGGGACCGCTGGCGGGCTTATGTGAGGGCGGCAATGAACCTTCGGGTTCCTTAAAAGCCATGCGTAAGTAAGTATTATTATTATTATTATTATTATTATTATTATTATTATTATTATTATTATTATTATTATTATTATTAGTTGGATTTGGTGAAATGAAAAGAAGACAAACTTTCCAAGATAACATTTGAGTAACGATTACTTGGTCAAACGCAAATTTAAATTCACATTTCATTTGCACTCACCGTGGTTTCAATAATTCGTTAGTTGCTTAAGTTAATGATTATTACATTTATTGGTTCATCTTTTCATTATTAAACGGTCCATCCTTTCCGTCACGTATTTATTTACTCGCTTTTTCACTCATTCACTCATTACATATAGGCGTAAACGTAAAGGTCGCGTTTCCTTTACAGAGCAATGCAATTAAGTGCTTAAGATATAATTGAGATCACTTCATTAGCTGACGGGATAATGGAAAGAGATACCCATTATGGTGAACTTCACGGTTTGTGTTGCCCACCAAATAGAGTTCACATAATTAAATCAAGCTTCTAATGACGTGATTAGACGTGTGTTCAATTAAAAGCAAAAACACTACCTGGACTTTTTTAACGGAATGCATTACTAAACAGAGAGAGATAAAAGCAGGATTGTGAGAGCATGTACGAGTGTAGTGGAGTGGGAAACTATGATGACCAGAAAACACAGGCGTTACAAGTTTAATAAATAGGCTTCGTATTCCAGCAACCTAAAGACTGAGGTTAAAGACACATTGGGTATATAATACGCCGAACACAGGTAATGCAACGGATAAGGATATAAACAAACACGTCGTCGCTGCGTGTTCGTGGAGTACAGTCAACTCCCGACATTCTGAAGCTATACTAGTAAACACATGCTTGAGCCGTGATGTTCATTTTCGTCGTGATCTTTGCAGTGAATAATAACGTGCATTCGTAAGTTACGAAATTTGAACATATGCGGATGTCACTTGAAATGATTTTATATTGCAAGAAATTCTTTCAATAGCATATGACGTTATTGGTGCATGATGTAGTACAAGATATTCCTATTGTCTGGTATTTTTTCGTGTTTCATTACGATACTGCCTATGTCACTCATCACTGAAAACCCAATAATTTTCTATATACTTATCTAGAAATTGCCTAAAAAGGTTATTGTTTAATTTATTAATTGGGAAGTTGGTACTGAATATCATTATAGACTACACAAATCCATGCTAAACATCGAGCTAATATCTTCATAATTTTCAGATTTTGATGGGACTGGTTCTTTTGGATTACGTTCGAAACGCTTTCTGTGCCTTTTGGTATTGCAGTGTCTTTCAATGCACTGCTTTTGTCACTTTTACGTTCATTTTACTCAATCTACAGGTTATGTAACGTTGTCTATATTGACAGTGAAAATATTAGTTCAAATATTCTCATCTATGCCCTGCAATATTACACGCTTGAGCGTCTTACCCAATACATTTTCCCTCTGCAATGAACCTTCAATCAGCCACAAAGATGTAGTTCTTTTTAAATAATACGACTAGTAAGAGCAGTGATCGATAAGACTACTCACTATGACTGCGTCAGGTTTTGGTTTTCTAGAGGAAGAGGGCAGAGGATGTATACGCACATACCTGTACCAGCGCTGTGACGTCACATATACTTCGAATCAGACAACTTCATTCCAGTTTATAGGTAGCTGGAATACGAAGTCTATTAATAAACAATAGATCGCAACAGACTGATGGCTTCGTCATCTACTACAAATGCATAATTGTCTTAATTAATTCTTGTTTAACTTTAATGATATTGTGAAATAAATAACGTCCCACATTACATTCACTTACGCCTCTAAATACAGCTTCTTGCTATAATTTTTAAAACCTGTACCTCATTTTGAGTATTTCTAAAACTAGACTTGTAAATAAAACGTTTCTACACAGTGGGCAAAAAAAAAAAAGGCACAGAATTTAAATGGTTAAATTCCAGTAGCTAATGATTTCACTTGAAAGTTTATTTCACAGACAAATTTCACAGTCCTTGTAGATCGGGAAAGTACTCTAATACTTAATTTTTTACCATTTACTAAACATTATTTTTTATATTTTTTGTAAGGCAGTGCAAAAATCGATTATTTATATCAGTGCTGCTCATCGGAGTGACTACTACCGCGGAGAAATCAGAGATTAGGAATAAAGCTCTCCACCGGTGACCTCCGGTACTACCGTAGGTGGAACAGGGGGCATACGGAGGGATGCGGGGGTTCGGAGCGAAGCGACAGTTAGCTCAAGGACGACAGACGCGTACGGACTGACGGCAGTTGTGAGTGGAATAAAATGGCACCAAATCGAATATCCGTTGCATGGAAATTCTTTAATTTAGTTGAAAGTAATAATAAAGTCGTACGCTGTAAACTTTGTGGGCAAATTTACTCTAAGGGTGGTGGAACTTCTAATTTATTAGACCATTTGAAGCGATAGCACAATCGCGAACTTGATGAAAGCGCCGACAAAAACAATTACACTAAATATCTGATACGATTTCTTTTTTAAATTGTTTTAGTGCTATTGTTCCCAAAGGCCCACATTATAGAATAAAGTCTTGAAATTTGTCTAAAATGTAACTTTCGAGGCAATAGAAAACACATGAAATATTTTAAAGATAACTTGAGTTATATTTTACTGTTTAGACAACTTGAGTTTTATTTTACTGTTTAGATTAAAATATTGAGTTTCTGAATGAAACTAAAGAAACGTGTGGTAATACCATAATTACAATTATTCTTAAGTTGATATCCGCTTATATTTTTATTACAGGGGAAGAGTGGCGCGTTTTAGAAGAGGCAGTTCAAATACTGACACACTTTAACACAATGATTACAATCATGTCCGATGAAGAATCTGAATAAATTATGTTGGACAGTAAACTTTAACCTACTGATAGCACACGTTTCTTTTGTTTCATTCTGAAACTCCCTTAATATATTTTATGTTCAACTGAACCGATTAGAATAATAATTGACAAAAACTATTTGCGAATAAACGAGTGTTTCCAGGAGAACTATAGTATAAATGTTTACATTAGCTACTGAAAAGCTTTACTTCTGAGTTTGTTTTGCAGTTAGATTGAATGTTATTAATTTGATCAATGACATAAAAATAATACGGCTTTCCACATATACTATGAATTTCACCCATATAGCTTTTATTGATTTTGTGAAAGCTTTTGATAAAGTCCGAAGAGACCTTTTATTCGACATATTACAAGAAAAAAGTATTCCAAATTTGCTATTCCAAAATATAATAGAAATCTACACGGACAGCAAAATAAGTGTCAAAATAAATAACTGTATATCCGAAAGAAAATTAGTTAATAATGGAGTTCGACAAGGTTGTCCACTATCACCAACTTTATTTAATATTTATATAAATGAAATTATTTTAAAATGGAACCAAATCTACACATCAGGAATCAAAATAACCAGTGCTCTAACATTAAATACCTTACTCTATGCCGATGATCAAGTCATAATTTCCAATTCAGAGGATAATTTACAAAGAGGATTGTATACATTAAATGAAATATTAAAAGATTTTGGGATGGAAATTTCAGCACAAAAATCAAAAGTAATGGCATTTTTAGGACAAGACCCAGTGAGAAGTAAGATAATACACAATAACCAATGCCTCGAACAAGTGCAAAATTTCAATTATCTGGGTTGTGAAATATCTTATCAAAATGAAAAAGATGTGAACAAGAAAATTACCAAATTTACACAAATTCTAGGAATAATAAACAATACATTAAAAGCTAAATTAGTACAAAAATCTACAAGAATAAAAATATATAATACACTAGCATTATCCACCCTTCTATACGGAAGCGAGATTTGGACATTAAAGAAAAAAGACATGAACAGAATCAAAGCAACGGAAATGAAATTTTTCACGAGAACAGCAGGATATACTCTTTCAGACCGAAAAAGGAATGAAGAAATTTTAGAACAATTAGAAGTAGAGTCAGTAGAAGAAAAAATCACCAGATACAAATTCAATTGGCTAGATCATGTAAGAAGAATGGAAAATTCAAGAATCCCAAAAATTATGATGCAATATAAACCTAGAGGACATCGTCGACCAGGAAGACCGTTAAGAAGACTGCTAGATGGGGCCGAAACAGGTCTACAGAGGCCTAATTCGTGAAGGATGATGATGATGATGACTATGAATTTCAAAACTAGAAAAAAAATCTGTCAGCTAACGCACCACTTCAAGCAAAAGAAGATAAAAAAAGAGCCGAAGAAAAAGAGAGACATAAACATAAAAGAGAGAATAAAAAACAACAAATTACAACTTATTTTAAAAGATACGCGGACGTCAGTGGACTCGGATCATGTAGTGATTAAAGGAATGCTCAGCGGAAAGTGTATGTCTGCGCCACAGCACATATACAACCTGCGCGGCATCAATCGGAGGTAATCCGGAGATCTCAGATTGAAAGCGCGCAAACAACTGCTCCGGAGATAACCTAATCATAAGCAGCACTAATTTATATCTAACTAAGCATTATGGTCTTACGAGTTCAGGAGGCCAAGCCGTTAGTTGTGCTATCATCATTTGTTTTCTTCCGTTTTCAGTTCTCATTTTGTGAATAATGGGTCGCTTAACGAACGAAGACAAGATTTTCATTAAACATTTGCACCAATACAACAAGTTATCTGCCCGTCAAATTGTAAGGAACTACGATCAGCGAGAAAGGTCTGTTTCAAGTGTACAACGATTGATTAGCAAGATATGGATATGATATCCCTCCTGAGAGATTATTGCGTGAAAGATCGCATTTCTCAGATTCTCTGATGGTTTCCGCTGGAGTTTCAAATGAGATCTTAATCCTATGGACTATTTTGTATGGAGTCAACTACAAAAAGCAGTTTACTACAAAACAAGAATTCGTAATATTGAACATTTAAGACAACGCCTTCTTGAATGTTGGGACCGGCTTGATCAAAGACAGATATCTAGTGCTATTGGACAATGGAGAAGACGCCTAAAAATGGTTGTGCGGGCACATGGCGGTCACATAGAGCATCAGTTTTAATTTTGGTTATTTTAAAGGTCATTAATTACTATTAATTTTACCAACATTCAGTTTCTGCATTTTGAAGTAATAAGTTAAAATGTCTCCAAAAACCACATTTTTCGCATCATTGTGTATTGACCTCCATAAGATTTTAATTGAGCCTAAAAAAAATAATAAAAAGTCCTGCTCATCTTTAAAGTCTACTCTTTCCAACAGTGTATTCATTATAAATTAATGTTATGCATTTCCGAAAATAGATTAACTTATCTCTAATTTTGTGCAGTTTTTTTGGCCCACTGTGTATAATGTGAAAGAAAGCTGGGTACAAACTGTAAAGCAGATATCTTTAGCACCAAGGCTGACTATTTTATATTCATCATCATCTGCTTTACGAGTTAGGCCTTTGGCCTGTTTCGTCTTCAGAGAAATTCTTCTTGCCACCTTGTTCTAGGTCGTCCAATACCTCGGCATCCCTGTAGTTTGTAATTTAATACTATTTTCGGTAGCCTCTTATTATTCATTCTTAAAATATGCTGTACCAATTGTATTTTTGTTTCGTAATAGTTTCTTCTAAATTATATAAATTTAACTGTTTATGGATATCCGTATTTCTGTGTTTGTCTAAACGGGTAACACAAGCTAATGCTCTCAAAAACTTAATTTCCGTAGTTTCTACTCTTCTTTTATCTCATTTCTTTATAGTCCAGTTCTCGCAGTTATATATCAGTATCGGAGTTGCTAAGACTGTATAGAATTTCATTTGTGTACTTCGTGTTTATTTGTCTTAAAGATTTTCTAATAGTCCCACATATTCTTCCAAATTTGTTTAGTTTAATATCTATACCTTCACCGCAGTTTTGTCATATATTCAAGCCTAAGTAGTTTAAATTTCGAAACCTGTTCAGTTGGTTTAACTATTTAATTTGTATATGATAGAGTTTTCTCCTCAAAGGTCATAATCTTAATTTTAGTCGTTGAAATGTTTAGATTATATTCAGCCATAACCTTTTGAAGATTATGTGTGTTTATTTGTAGATTGTCTCCTGATATTCCAAATACTGCCTGCTCATAGGCATCAGAAGTAGATATGATTTGTAGCAAAATAAAAAGTTGATCTGGTAGAACCCTACTGCTTTTTCGCCATGTTATTGTCGCGCTAATAGAATAAGATTTGTCAAATAATCTACTGACATAACAAATGAAATTTCCTGATGAACCATGGCTCTCATCATCATCATGCTGATCAATGTGAGTAAGATTTTAAGTAATAATAAGCATGAATATTTAGGTGAATCTTGTGTTTTGATTTTGACGGATAATTAAATGACTTGAAATAGTAGAAATAATATTTTTCCTCATAAAAAGTATTTAATATCGCTTAAAATACAATAAATTAGTAAGACAGCATGTTTAGACTCAATTAAAGTACAAAAATAATTTTGGCCGCCTAAATCTGTCAAATAACCCCACTGTGCGACATCCTGCGGATAAATAGGTCCACACAGATGGGTGGAAGTAACCACTTCGAGGACTGTGGAATTATAACAAGGCACGCTCTATTTAAACCCATCAGACATTATTTAGTATTTTATGCTCGACCATGCCGAAATGTAGTAATTATACACCTGGTAGCAGCCCTTTAATGGACCTCAGTAAGTACACCTATTCATTAAAGTTCAGGTATTCCACCAATCAGAAAATAGCATTGTAGCAATATGAAAGCGCAAGTATCGATTATTCTCAGATATGAAATCGAAAGACAACAATAAATCAATAAATCACCTATATTTGAAATAAAGTCAGTTCTGTTACTATAATAATTAGCGTTAATTGTAAATAATATTCAAATAAATTCAATTTGCCATCTCGTTTTTCAATGTCTAATTCAATTTAAAGGTTATATCAAGATTAATGTTTATTTTACTTTCTAGGTTATATCAAGGTCAATGTCGACATTTGTTTCTCGGAAAAAATCAATACTTTCGCGTCTGCGCACATCTCACAATTTCGAGGTATTGCACAAGGTCAGTTCCGCTCCTCAGTCAGATAAGAATAACATGAATACTTATGAATAATTTCAAGTTAGAAATATGGTCGGGCATAAAAAGTCGTATGAAACTTGACTATAATGGTAATTAAGACGCTCGTATCAAAATTATGAAACTCGCTCGTGCTCGTTTCATAAACTTACTCGCGTCTTAATTACTACCATTATATGCTCGTTGCATAATGTATTGTGAATTTTATTAGTAACAACAATATAATTTATTCGCCACAACAATAATTCCTTTCTAGAATTCGCCTTAACCGCTCTCGTCAACAATTGGATTTTCACTCAACACAATATTCGTTATAAAAGTCCACCGACGACAATGACAATTTACTTGGACTAATACGAACAACAATGAACTGTTAATCTTAACTAATATTTACCAAGCACTATTTACAAATCAGAACTATCAGTTCTCAGTTCACAGTTCTTCTATCTCAGTCACTCGAGTTCACAGTATCTCGAACCACAGACCTTCAGAGACAGTTCACTGTACTCGAACTCGGGTCCCTCCAACTGCGGTCCACTGCACTCGAACTCAGGTCCCTCCAACTGCGGTCCACTGCACTCGAACTCAGGCCTTCGGCTGCTGACGCAGTTGCGGACGCACACTCGAGTCGAACTCCGGTACACAAGACTGGCTTCCTTGCTCTGGCTTACTCACTGACTGAATAACTGAAAACTCTGCTCTAGTTCGCTGGCGCTTCTTCTTTTATAGCAAAATCATAGTTGCGAGAAATTTCTACAGGTGTGTAGAGAATTATCTGGATATCTCCACTTCGACGCACTTCTGGAAGGGTCGGGAAGGTCCATTTCCCATTCACTGCGTACGCAGCATTTGCGCGCGCACTCTCGCTCCACTCTCTCGCCGAGTTGGCCCTTTCCCCTCTCCGCCGCGCGCCATCCCAAAGTGCTCCGCGCGATCTTCTCTCTTGCGGAACGCTGGTCGTGAGTTCGAATCTCACGTCGCTGTCACAGTATTATCTTATAACTTGTTTAATTAATTTTACAATAATTAACATTATTAAAACACTAGGTGTGACATGTAGAAGAAACAAAACAATTGATGCGTAAAAACAATAAATTTTAAATTCTACAAAATTTAAAATAATATTACAAAACCCCGAAATAAATCAGTTTTTGGACAATGTCCAATTCCTGATCTATATTATAAATGTACGAGGTTTCGAGACTTGGATCTGCTCTCGTTTTTAGCTCTTTTCGTGATATTGAAACTTCTTAGTTTTTTTTTTTCCATGAGGCTAGCGGAGACAAGGATTTTAGCGTGAAACTCTTTAACACAAATACAGTACGTCAACCACTAGACTACCGAATTGTTAGCGGACTGGACTAATGTTTAACCACCTCACAATAAAAATAACAATACTATCAGTATCATGAAAAACACCTGAATAGGAGAGTAGACCCAACTCCCGAAAGATTTGTATTTTTAATATATCAAACAATGGACAATGTCCGAAAATTTTTTAGTTGGTTATTTAACGATGTTGTATCAACTACTAGGCCTATAGTCCCGTCTCTCTTATTTCCGGCAGCCAATCACGTTGCAGGTCGGCTACATTTAAACGTGTGCGTGTTGTGATTCGCTGATGAAGACGTTATGCATTTCCTAAGGCTCGATAAATACTTAATATAATCGCCCGCCATTTTGGCTCTTTCGTTGGCGTTCGCAGAAAGCACACGGGAACGTTATTTGCCGCTCAATTATTTGCTGAATTACAGTGCGTTTGATTTATTATCATAATGTTTAACGGTGTGGCAAATAGATTCCTCGTCTGGTAGCTCGGCAACGAAAGAACAAACATGGCGAACGATACTACCTACCTAGACTTTATAGGGGCTTCACTTCCTAAGACGTAAGCAAAGAGGAGGAGTCACGCCGGGAATAACAGCGTCGCGACTATAGGTTATTTAGCGTCGATGACATTGATGATAGCGAGATGGTATTTGGCGAGGATACGCCATAGATTACCTGGCATTCACCTTACGGTTGGGGAAAACCTCTATGCCCGAAAAAGTAGAGTCATTAATCATATATCATTGTCACAGAACCGTAGACTTTTAGAGATTCTTCAGTAATTTATACTTAATTATTTTATTTTCTCAGAGCGGGCCGATATACCCAAAATGGTTTAGTCATTTATTTCAACAGTTGGCAGCACTGACTCATGAGGCAGACATTCACTCACCCCCCAAACAAGAATCTCTTTATCAGTTTTACTTATTATCTCACACAGAATAACATTCTAAACAGTGTTCACAATATAGGCCCTAAAATACATAATAAGAATATTGTGGAGTATTGTAAAAACAGCTGTATTTATCTCATCTAACTCCTTCCTCCTG
This sequence comes from Periplaneta americana, assembly GCF_040183065.1. Taxonomy (NCBI): domain Eukaryota; kingdom Metazoa; phylum Arthropoda; class Insecta; order Blattodea; family Blattidae; genus Periplaneta; species Periplaneta americana. The sequence continues at coordinate 43,151,042 of NC_091122.1, read as the reverse complement.
CAAAAAAAAAAATATATATATATATATTTTTTTCCCCCCACAAAGAAAGAAAGAATACTTCCGCTCGATTCCAGTTCTATCAGTTTCTAAGGGATTAGGCCTATAAAGTAACCTATGAGATGGAGCACCTTACAAACCAGTGTCGATAAACTTACTTACTTGCTGACTTTTAAGGAACCCGGAGGTTCATTGCCGCCCTCACATAAGCCCGCCATTGATCCCTATCCTGAGCAAGATTAATCCAGTCTCTATCACCATATCCCACCTCCCTCATATCCATTTTAATATTATCCTCCCATCTACGTCTCGGCCTCTCCAAAGGTCTTTTTCCCTCCGGCCTCCCAACTATATGCATTTCTGGATTCGCCCATATGTGCTACATGCCCTGCCCATCTCAAACGCCTGGATTTAATGTTCCTAATTATGTCAGGTGAAGTATACAATGCGTGCAGGTCTGCGTTGTGTAACTTTCTCCATTCTCCTGTAACTTCATTCCTCTTAGCCCCAAATATTTTCCTAAGAACCTTATTCTCAAACACCCTTAATCTCTGTTCCTCTCTCAAAGTGAGAGTCCAAGTTTCACAACCATACAGAACAAACGGTAATATAACTGTTTTATAAATTCTAACTTTCAGATTTTTTGACAACAGACTAGATGACAAAAGCTTCTCAACCGAATAATAACAGGCATTTCCCATATTTATTCTGCGTTTAAATTTCTCCCGAGTGTCATTTATATATTTTGTTACTGTTGCTCCAAGATATTTTCATTTTTCCACCTTTTCGAAGGATAAATCTCCCATTTTTATAGTTCCATTTCGTACAATATTCTGGTCACAAGACATAATCATATACTTTGTCTTTTCGAGATTCACTTCCAACCGATCTATTTACTTGCATCAAGTAGAATTTCCGCGTTTTCCCTAATCGTTTATGGATTTTCTCCTAACATATTCACGTCATGCGCATAGACAAGCAGCTGATGTAACCCGTTCAATTCCAAACCCTCTGTGTTGTCCTCAACTTCCCTAAAGGCATATTCTAGAAAGAAGTTAAAAATAAAGGTGACAGTGCATCTCCCTGCTTTAGCCCGCAGTGAATTGGAAAAGCATCAGATAGAAACTGGCCTATTCGGACTCTGCTGTTTCAATGAGACACATTTTAATTAATCGAAATAGTTTCTTGGGAATACCAAATTCAATAAGAATATTAGGCCTATATAAAACTTCTCTCTTAACTGTGACTGTGATATTAAAAATTTTCTAAAATTGGCCTGATTCGCCCGCTGGGCCTATTCGCCTCCCCTTACCCTAGTACAAAAGTTAAAAACTCTCGAACCATTCTGAGCATTGTCGAAGTCTCAAATCCTACCGATAGGTATATCATTGAAGTAATATGCTTTTCATTCACGATTTCCCCTTGTTATTTTTCTTCCTCAGTAAACTCCAAAGTTGTTCTGGAACTTCACCGACAAATTAACTCGATTCCAGACAGCAACATAAACGCACAGGAACTGCGATAATGCAAACTATGTGGGACACTTTTGCATTCAGTGCTGCTTTCAGATGCATCACTTCCAAAATAATCATAATAATAACAAGAGAACACAAAAAAAAAAACACTGAACACGCGAAACAAAACACGAGCAAAAAAGAAAAAGAATTCGGTCCTGCCCTCTACTTGTACCAAGTCGAAGTCAGTAAAAAAAAAGGAAGGCCGAAATAAATAAATAGAATGAAAAAAAGTGAAGAGCGTGACGCGTGAAGATTTTACGATATATTACAGAATGTACGCCGGAGTCCAGAACTAATTTAAATTGGATTAATGAAAATTGGGGAGGAGAGGAAGACGTTTTCTGGTATTGCTGTGAGTGCTGCTGTACGAGTCATGATTTATGGGGGTACAGAACCTCCCTGCTGCCTCTTTGCTCTTCTTCCACCTTTTATTCTATTTATTTCGTCTCTCCAGCAACCTCCTTGGAAATGTCTTAACACGGATGTGGTCGCATACAAGACAGTAACCAGGCGTTATCACTTAATACGCCGGGGGTCGACTCAAATATCGTTATAACGGGGTCGTGTGTATTGTATGTTCTGAGCAATTAAAAGCGTTCTATTTTTGTTTATTGTTTCAGTATGATTGCGAAGCACTTGGGTTCAATTTCGGCGTGGACACAATAGGGAGGCAGATTAAATGTTGCTCCACAATAAACTGGGAACGAGAACCAGAACTAGAACGGGAAACTAAGAACGTGAACGTGAAGATATTTTTATTCACAATAAACCGAGAACGGAAACGGCTATGCATATCGATATTTGTTTGTTTGTCTGTCTGTCTGTCTATTTATTTACTTATTTACTTACTTATTTACTAACTTGACTTGACTTGACTTGACTTGACTTGACTTGACTTGACTTGACTTGACTTAACTTAACTTAACTTAACTTAACTTAACTTTATTTTATTTATTTATTTATTTATTTATTTATTTATTTATGCCTACAACAGGGCAAAGCCCCAATTACAATAGACAGTACAGATATTCGTTTAAAAGACATAGAATTGCATATAACATGAAAAGAGAGATGAAACAGATACTTATGCAGGATACAAATGTAAATACAAATTAAAATGGGAAATGAGAAAAGGGGAAAAAAAAGACCAGACAAATAGATACTACCTACAGTAAACAAAAGACACAGATATAGATTTTTTTATTTTGTTATTTTACGACGCTGTATCAACATCTAGGTCATTTAGCGTCTGAATGACATGAAGGTGATAATGCCGGTTAAATGAGTCCGGGGTCCAGCACCGAAAGTTACCCAGCATTTGCTCGTATTGGGTTGAGGAAAAACCCCGGAAAAAACCTCAACCAGGTAACTTGCTCCGATCAGGATTCGAACCCGGGCCACCTGGTTTCGCAGCCAGACGCGCTGACCATTACTTCACAGGTGTGGACCACAGATATAGATATAAATGAAAAATACAAAATAAAATAAATGAAAAATAGTTAAGTATAGATATCATAGCCAAAAATGTAAAATGTAGCTATAATTGGCAAATTACAGAGTAACAAATAGCAATATTATATAAAATCAACTACCTTCAGTATATTAATAAGAAAATGTTTGTATTCCATGTAAGAAATGCAGAAATCTGGATCCCATGTTTTTACATATTTCATTGAAATGTATGTATTTCAAAGAACGATATGTAAAGTCGATATTACGCATTCTGATGTCATTTATGTATACTTGACCAATGGCATTCTTTCGTGAGTACAAGCCAGCCAACATAAACGCAGGTTAACCAACTTCGAAATTTAAGGCACGGAATATTTAAAAATTCAATTCATGTGGTAGTCAGCTCACATATACAGGTGTAAGGGATATAAGAGCCGTCCTTTTCACAGTCGTCGGGGATGGTATACAGAGTCAAAAAATGTCCATACAACATAAGGTCAAAACTTGATAGTTTTCCCAGAAAAAAATATTTTCTTATTTTATTTGCGTTATACTGTTTATATCGTTAGTAAAATTACGAAAACAAATTACATCAGTAGATATATCTAGCAAAGAGTTTATATTAGTTTATATAGATATTTGTGTGCTCTATTACGTTTTCGTGAAATTAAACAAAAATGCATGCTTAAATTTGTTAATATTCTGGCATGAGAGACGTGGCAACGTGTTCAGCAGGCAATACTCTGCACAGATGTAAGTACGAGTCAGCTGAGTTCAAGCTCCCTGTCCATAGCTCTATTCCAGAGCGGATGACAGCTCAGTACAGGGTAAACAACTAACAATGTCATTTACAGTTTAGGAATATCATATTAATTTATGGAGAAAGTCGTCGTAAGACAAGTGAGACAAGAAGGATGTACCATCAACTTTTCCTCAAAGAAGTTACCTAATCGACGAACTTTTGTAGCAGTTTCTCAACGATTTTTAGAAACTAGGAGTCTCTTACCCCATGTCGAAAAACACACAACCAGAAATTTGTTTAAAAATGGTACTGCTTTACGGAAGCGGGAGAGATTAAAATTTTGCATTAGGAAAAAAGTTCGTGTGATTTTGTGCAGAAAATCATTATTCTATATTTTTAGACATACAATAAAAATGGAGCAATATTGTTACATAAAATTTAAATTTACCATAATGTTCTATTAATGAGATTGAAAGTTTGTATTTGCTGCTCGTTTTATGTAGCCTAAACAACAGTATTATCATGGTCCACTCCTGCATTAGAAGTACTGTGTACTTCTAAACCCCATCCTCCCCATCCAGCAACGTCGCAGAACGTCTAATATTGTAAACTTTAATAATAATTAGTTAAACATTGCAATTAGAAAAAAATTGTAAGGACATTTTTCTTCCTTATGACATGAATAACACCGTTCTGCATGGATTTTGTTGTTTTGAAATAAATGAGCGTTTCTGATTCACAATTTCACACTGATTGCAAAAATGAAATCCGTTTTCGCATACCACGTCAGAATTTTTTACAATTCAAAATTTTATATTTTCAATATTTTTCGTAATATAGTAATATTACAATGTGCTTGTCGTTTGTTAAAAACGCACGACAGCTTATAATTTAAACTTTATTACTTAAAATGTATCATAATATATTTTATTATGTTTGTATTTGATATTTATTAAAATGTACTGACTGTATCCGCCCTTAGGGGATGTACAAAATTGTACCCTTCCCCTTCAAATGAACCGAGGTTAAGACATCCGTTGTTTATTCTTGGAGATTTTTATCTATCTGCACCCAACGTTATCTATAAACAGGAAGTTGAAATTTTTAGTGTCTCAGGTCATAAAAAATTATGAAGGAAATATTTACTTTTAGAGATTGCTATTAAAACTAACAATGAATTAGAGAAATTACATAGAGTCCCTGTATATATATATATATATATATATATATATATATTTATTTATTTATTTATGGAAGTTGCAATCCAGCTTATGAGGCTACAGATTTCCTTACTGAGATAATAAACCTATCCCCTTTTAAAAGTTCTTTCAAAATTAGAGGTTCAGTTTTGTGTAGTTGGTTGTCGTGTAAAAGTGAAGTGTGTAAGTTCTCATTTTTCTGCGAGAATACAACATAATAGTGTTGTTTCATTGAAATGTCGAAACGTGGTTGTGTAAATGATCCAAATTTGTTTTGCTATATATGTGGGTCATATACGTTAGTAAAACAGAGACAGAATATAACAGCTTTTGTAAAGAATACTTACTTTCAATATTTTGGCATTAAGTTAGGAGACCAGAACAAATCCTGGTGCTCCCATAAAGTATGTCGTAGTTGTGTTGAAGAGTTGAGGAGTTGGAAAAATGGAAAAACGAAGTCATTGCCCTTTGGTATCCCTATGATTTGGAGGGAAACTACAAATCATGGAGACAATTGTTATTTTTGTACAGTTAAGGTAGCTGGATATACTGCTAAAAACAACAAAATATTCTATATCCTAACATTCTCTCTGTCATTCGGCCCATACCTCATGGTCCTGATATTCCCGTTCCGCTATCCCCTGAATCAGATACAATGCCATCTGGATCCAGAAGCACTGAAGCTGAATCTCCAGTGGAACATACTTATGAACCAGGCAATACTGGTGATGATAGACGTTTTAATCAAAGTGAGCTTAATGATTTAGTGAGGGATTTAAATTTGCCTAAAGAATCAGTAGAACTATTAGGTTCTAGGTTAAAAGAAAAGAAAGTATTGGCTGAAGGTACATATTTTTCATGGTACTGGCATCGTCAGAAGGAACTTGTCCCTTTTTTTGCTAAAGAAGAAAATTTAGTGTATTTCCAAGACATCCTTGCCGTCTTAAAATTTTGTAACATAAACTATAATTCCAAAGAGTGGAGGTTGTTCATAGATTCTTCTCAGAAAAGTCTGTTTTGCTTCATAATGGAAACATTGCTGGATGTTAAAAAGGGACTGCTCTGCACAACATGCAAGGAGGTCAAGGAGGACAAAATTTGAAGTGTATTATTGAGGTAAGGTTATGAAAGTGCTTATAATTATTAATTAATGATTAATTAGTGACAAATAGCAAATTGTGGCCTAGTTTTTCTCACAAAATTCTTGTTTAAAATAATTTTTATGACGTTTCACAAAGATATAATTTCATTTCTAGTTATTCATGAATTGTCTGAAAACCTGACGTGATGGGGGAAAATGGAGATTATTTTCGAATTCAGCACAAAAAATCCGTTTAGAATCGCCTATCAGATTGAAAACAACAGAAAATAAGTTCTGAAATTCAGAACGGTGTAATCATCAGTTAAAATAATGTCATTTTTACCCTTTACACCCTGTATACACGTAGCATATATGGAAACGGAACATCAAACAGTTAAACATTTTTTTGATAATAATCTACAAATTACTATTTCAAAGCATATTTCAAGTCATTTTAAACTTCTGATACACACACTTCACTTACAAATACTAATTTAGGTAATTATTACTAAAATACCCACTTAAAAAGGGAAAATTAAAGAATTCTTCAATTTAAATGAAATAATTACTTATTTACTCGTATGATAGCTCTGGGGCAAACGTACATATTAGAAATGAGTAAGTGGATATAATATACCGTATTTAGTTAATGATAGAAACAAATTGTGTAATGTTTTGCAACTTATTTTCCAAATTTCAGGAAGTAGCCTATATTCAGACTATGTATTCAATGATTTCATAAGCGACCTTAATTGTATTTCTGCAAGAACAAAACCATGTCGACTGTCTTCCCCACAACACGTTATAAAATTGTATATAACAGTTTTAAATAGTTTTTAGATCAGTTCATTTGACATTAAATAACAACTTTTGAAAGTCCTGCCGAATTTAAATTCTGAAATCATTTTTTTTATTCCATACTAGAAAAAAAAACAATACTTAGAATAAAAATTATTCGTTGAGGGACGCCATGCATGTTGCTATTATTTCTTCGTTGTTAAATTACCATGTTTTAATAAATAATGTTCTGTTATGTTGGAAATGATGTCGGAGTCTGATGAAACCGAAATTCCTTCGGAGTTGTTGCCAATTAAATAAATATAAGTAAACAAACGACATATATTTTTGGCCCTAGGGCTATAAAAGTTTTTTAGGACCGCTAACGTATAATGGGCTATATTACATATATGATATCCATTGAGAAATTAAACAATTATGGGCTACTTACACCTAAGTCTAATCTAAATAGGCCTACAATTTGTACAATTCATATACACCTACTTAACTTAATGGAAACTTAAAAGGTAAAGGTATCCCCGTCACACGCCATGAAGGCACTTGGGGGGCATGGAGGTAGAGCCTCATGCTTTCCATGACCTCGGCACTAGAATGAGGTGGTGTGGTCGGCACCACGCTCTGACCGCCTTTTACCCCCGGGAAAGACCCGGTACTCAATTTTATAGGAGGCTGAGTGAACCTCGGGGCCGTTCTGAAAGTTTGACAACGAGAAAAATCCCGTCACCATTCGGGATCGAACCCCGGACCTTCCAGTCCGTAGCCAGCTACTCTACCAATTGAGCTACCCGGCCGCCTAATGGGAACTTAGCACGCCTAAATATAAATTTAATCTATACATTCTTACTATATATAATGAAGTTTAATTAATAAGAACTCGGAAAAATCTACTCCTAAATGTACCCTATAGGCCTATATTGTTTAACTTTCTTTTTAAACTTCCATAATTTTGATATTGTTTTTATTTCGAATGGTAAGGAGTTGTATTATTTTGAACCAGTATATAATACTGATCTAAAAACTATTTAAAACTATTACACACAGTTTTACACTTCTCAATAAAACACAGTTCTTACAGCTGACGTCAGTTTTAATTTGTGATAAACCGTTGTTTGACAGAGTTATGGCTTGGCATAATTACAATTCAAATCTTTGCACTAGGCCTATACTGTGAACAAAATTTTTGATCTCGCTTGATAGACGTTACGGTAAATTTTCTCCGAGTCATTTCCTCCTATACGACGCAGGGCGGTTAGTACAAACACTTGCAGAAGTTAACACTGTTCCACTTTAACGTGCATTTTATCTGATTTTCTGTACTTTTCTCGGCATGCATGAGGTATTCACTTCAATAATGCCGGGCGATGGCAGATCGCAGCAGGTGTGCCTTAATTTAAATGTCTATAGAGGAAGTGTGCCCGATAAAAACACGAGAACCTGAGGAAAAACAAGTCGCGGTACTTGTGCCGCTCCTGCACGCATGGGCCGCTGTATGCAAATGCTAAACGGCTCTGGCTGACGGGAGGTGCGCAGCAATGGAGGCCTCTCCATGGTGATTAATTGTTGTTTGGTTATCGAACATCTGAAGCCTTGTCTCGGCAGGGGGTGGCGAGATGACTGATTGCCTCGGGCACCACCACACAGACTTTTATCGGGTTGGATCTGCTGTTGCCACTCGCACTACTCCACAGATTCGCTGAATCCACCAAGAAACGCTCCCAGGTTCGAGATTCCCCTGTAGAACACTGTCATTAGCTTGTTTCCATAGAAACGGGACCAGCGGGAACCGAACTATGTCCCTCTCGGTGGTGGAGTACGTCCACTGCTGACGACATCTCGAGTTCCAACTGACACTGTGAGACGGTACCAGAGGTCTGCATCGGACGTTTTCGCTCGAGCGCCAAGTAGTTCATAGCATAATCCGATATGTAGCGCACATGCATGATGGATAAAATTGTCGCGAGCGATAAATCCTCGAACGGTATAAGCCGAGCATTAGGCATTCGTTCTTGTTACAATGATGAACTGTGTAGTAACATCATAGATGTTTATCATTTCAAAACTTTGCAGTGTTTAACTAACCTCTCCATAGTACAACTACAAAACTTGCTTTAAAATGTGATATAAATTTGTAGGTTTTTTTTCCTCCCCCACACAGGAGTGATTTTGTTTTTGCCACATCTGATAGATGTTATTGGATGTAAATGTAATTATTATAAACGAAGAACACAATCATGATAATTCAAGAACTGTATCAAGTTTTCTAGTAATAATAATAATACTAATAATAATAATAATAATAATAATAATAATAATAATAATAATAATAATAATAATAATAATAATAATAATAATAATAATAATCTCTAATAATTAGTGTATCAATCTTTGCGTCTGTAACAGTTGTGCAGCATGATTATTCGTTTTATTATATTTTTTGTGACGTTATCTCTGTACTAATATTGTTATTAATCTACTGCTATATCAATAATATTTTGTAAAACGTTTCTGCATTGTTGCAGTATATAGGCGGAACACTATGTATTGACCTATCATATTATATAATACTAGTGGCTTGTGCAGCAAATGCTGCAAACTAAGTTCATTAGACGTTCAAATAAACATTTTTCAGATTTATTTTCAATGAAGAATACCAGACATTCTGAAAGTTGTTTGCTTCCATAATAATGAAAGATAGTCCCTCTCTCTCGAGCCAATACTGAAGAGAACCACGCATATAAATATCTACACCACACCGCCATTAAATACTTATATGAAAAAGACCCAACCCCACTTGATTGATAACTATAAAAATATTTGATTTTTAATAATATTATTATCTTACGTAACTTTTATAGCTTTCAGTAACATATACTATATATACTATATAGCCGCCACTCAGTAAAATATAGAAATCAAAATCTAATTTAAGTTATTCTCTACATCTACTTATATAAACCCAAAACGTTTCACTTTCATATCATCAATATAGTATTAATATGTATAATTAATGAAAAATAGTCACATCACTGCATTGACTACAATAATATTTCATTTCTAATAGTAATGATGTCATCAAACCACCTCAAGTTTTGTAGTTTTTAATATCCAATACACAGCTGTACACAGAAAATTACACACCACAGAATCGAACCTGTAAATTATTTTTAGTAAGTTAAGTTTTTAATAACCAATTTAATTTGAGCTCTAAATATGTCAGCATTCTTGCAGATCATGGCCTTCTTGTAATATTGTTTACTGTAGTGTGTCTTTTGTTTTATTCTGAAATGCAACATGGCCGACTTGATGCTCGCTTCGCTTCTCCTGAATGCAATTAGCTACTTGTCAAAACTGACGACAGATGGATTTTGGAAAATAAGAAAATTATGTAGGAAAATTGACATTTCACTGAAACTACTATTTTTCCGAAAAACTTTGGGTTCCAAACTTCAAAATGAGGGGCCATTTATTAAAATCCGTTCAGCCGTTTTCCCGTAATTTCCATTACCAGTTCAAATTATATATATAGATGTGATAAATCAAATATTGAATAATTATTAATCAGCAATAATAACTGTATATCGAAGTTTTTCATACTATTTTATTTATAACTTCATGTTCCTGTTTTGGTACGTTCCATTGTCTGTTCCATTAAACGTTTGTCATAAACGCAGAAAATAAAGCCTTATTTTTACCGTGTGAGCAAAACATATGTGTATCTTATCTGTCGCCTTCCATACAAGATAAGACATGTCGGTGAGATGACCTTGTACTGTGCTTCTATTTATTACGAGCGTATCATGACCGATCTTATCTCACTCGAGGGTGCGACACTCGACCGAGTTCAAGCGAGCGATTTAACTCCAATGCAGCACTCTGGACTGTATCCATGACTACAAAAACTACTAAAAAATATTGTGCAAAACGAAGAAGTTAAAGTAACGACGAAAACCAGTGAACACAACTGTACTTTCAGATCCAAGGAATAGCAAGTAAGCACCCTACTTCTGTAGGGAAGTTGACATGCTTTCTATTGATACCACTGAAACATAGTGTCGTACTGCCGTTGGCTTGAGTTCGTAAACAACGTTTGAGTCTGCTTTTCTTTAAGTTTGTTCAGAATATCTTAGTTATGAGTCGTTCGAAAAAATGTTTCAACATCACGAACAGTGCCCAACTAAGAATCTGTAATGTAAAACTGTGTGAAGTACGCGTGTCAGTGTTTTAGGTAAAGCTGATTTATTATTAGAGACCTGCGTTTGGTTACTCTGAGTACAAGTTAGGTGCACGTGGATCATAGCTGTATTGAGGCAATGTCCCCGCTCCGATTCGTGTGTTTACATCAGCTTATTCGTATAGATACTGAACAATGACAATAGCACTAAAGTACAAAACATATTTACTGCCACGTGAATCTAGTAACAAACTGAATATTTATTTATTTGAAGCCACTTATGAGCAACAAAATAAGTAAAATGAATCTATGTTCTAGATAGGCTACTTTCTGTTTCATAATATATTTTTTACCCAAAAAGTAAAAACCAATGCTCATTATTTTTCTCCTATTTACAGACTATTGAACAGTTAAATTGCACTCTTTAAAAGAAATACATGCAGGCCTCATTTTATCAGAGTGAAAATGAGTTTAGAAGGCAATAATTAAGTTAGTGAAAAGAATGAAATTTGAATATCCACAATTGAAAATGAGTTAATATTGAAATTTATAAACATATTTCGGCCCTGATGTTTCAACCTTTGTTCATTTAGAAATGTTTCTAGGACTGTAAAGTGAGATTGTAGAAATTAATTATGAATACTTGTTTGTTGTAACTGGACGCAGCCTATGTATAAATAAATAAATAAATAAATGAATAAATGAAAAATTAAATGAATGAATGAATTAAATAATTACACAAATAAACAAATAAATAAATAAATGAATAAATGAATGAATGAATGAATAAATAAATGAATAAATAAATAAATAAACAATTAAATAAATAACCAAATAAATAAATAAATAAATAAATAAATAAATAAATGAAAAAATGAATGAATGAATTAAATAATTACACAAATAAACAAATAAATAAATGAATGAATAAATAAATAAATGAATAAATAAATAAACAATTAAATAAATAAACAAATAAATAAATAAATGAATGAATAAATGAAAAATTAAATGAATGAATGAATTAAATAATTACACAAATAAACAAATAAATAAATAAATGAATAAATGAATGAATAAATAAATAAATGAATAAATAAATAAATAAACAATTAAATAATTAACAAATAAATAAATAAATGAATGAATAAATGAAAAATTAAATGAATGAATGAATTAAATAATTACACAAATAAACAAATAAATAAATAAATGAATAAATGAATGAATAAATAAATGAATAAATAAATAAATAAACAATTAAATAAATAAATAAACAAATAAACAATTAAATAAATAAATAAACAAATAAACAAATAAATAGATAAATAAGTAAATAAATAGATAAATCAGTAAATAAATAGATCAATAAGTAAATAAATAATTAAATAAATAAACAAGTAAACAAACAAACAAGCAAATAAGAAAATAAACAAGTACACAAATAAACAAGTAAATAAATAAATAAATTTATAAGTAAATAAACAAATAAATAAACAAATAAACTAATTAATTTATTTATAAGTAAATAAATAAGTACATAAATAAATATATTGACGGACAGACGGACGGACGGACGGGCAGACAGACAGACAGACAGACAGACAGACAGACAGACAGACAGACAGACAGACAGACAGAGAGATAGACAGATAGATAGATAGATAGATAGATAGATAGATAGATAGATAGATAGATAGATAGATAGATAGATAGATAGATAGATAGATAGATAGATAGATAGATAGATAGATAGATAGATAGATAGATAGATAGATAGATAGATAGATAGATAGATAGATAGATAGATAGATAGATAGATAGATAGATAGATAGATAGATAGATAGATAGATAGATAGATAGATAGATAGATAGATAGATAGATAGATAGATAGATAGATAGATAGATAGATAGATAGATAGATAGATAGATAGATAGATAGATAGATAGATAGATAGATAGATAGATAGATAGATAGATAGATAGATAGATAGATAGATAGATAGATAGATAGATAGATAGATAGATAGATAGATAGATAGATAGATAGATAGATAGATAGATAGATAGATAGATAGATAGATAGATAGATAGATAGATAGATAGATAGATAGATAGATAGATAGATAGATAGATAGATAGATAGATAGATAGATAGATAGATAGATAGATAGATAGATAGATAGATAGATAGATAGATAGATAGATAGATAGATAGATAGATAGATAGATAGATAGATAGATAGATAGATAGATAGATAGATAGATAGATAGATAGATAGATAGATAGATAGATAGATAGATAGATAGATAGATAGATAGATAGATAGATAGATAGATAGATAGATAGATAGATAGATAGATAGATAGATAGATAGATAGATAGATAGATAGATAGATAGATAGATAGATAGATAGATAGATAGATAGATAGATAGATAGATAGATAGATAGATAGATAGATAGATAGATAGATAGATAGATAGATAGATAGATAGATAGATAGATAGATAGATAGATAGATAGATAGATAGATAGATAGATAGATAGATAGATAGATAGATAGATAGATAGATAGATAGATAGATAGATAGATAATTGGAAATTACAATAATACCACAGTCTAGTATATACAGTCACGAAGCTTGAGTTTATGAGGGTACTAGGAACAATAGACTGTGCAGGTACTATTTCGCATTTTCTGTAATGAGGCGATAGTAGCGATCCTAGTGGTTAGCAACTATCTAAGGATACATATTTACTACGTATTGATCTTCGTGACTGTATATACTAGACTGTAAATATGAAATTACTTAGGCTACTTTAGACTCACTACTTTTTCCTTGTTGTTTCAACATGTTGACTGCCTTACTTAATGAACAGCAGATCTGGTCTGTGTGCCTGGGATTCAATGCCACTGATCTATACCCCACACGCAACTACACTGTTGCGGGTTGCTTGTGATTTTAGATAACCAAACGCAGGACTCTATTTATTAGGCATTGATTTTTATAACAAATTTCACGATCATTGTTTAATGATTGTTCGTAATACAGAAATATTTCACGTGGTAGTTCTCTATATAACTACTTAGTTTTCACTTAAACCAATAGCCTCTAATCGCTAAAACGCAATAATAAAATAAATTACACACTTCTGTAATCGGAAACCAAATCAAATAATGTTCAATTTAAGAACACAATTTTACGGGAACTAACTTGATTTTCGGAAGTTCGGCTTCAGAACCAACTCGAGAACTCCCTTAAATTATATGGGAGAGAGGCAGGCGGCAGAAAAAATTTCCTAAGATTGTATATTTCGTTATAATGACATTCGTTTACTGTATCGCATTGTTCAACAGTCACTTATTCTTTCCTGATATCTTACACTCTCAACCATCTTCGTACGCCGAGAAGCAAGAAATCACGATGCGCAGCCCGCAGACAAATGCAGCATAAATAGAATTTAGACAGGGAGCTCTGTAGGTCCCGAACAAATGGTTAGTTTTGACGGTCATTGACAGCAACCAGTCTCCACAGGTGTCCCTTGACAACCACAGTGACATCCAAGTGAACCATTACTCACCGAGATATGCAAATGCAGCATCCGTCTGGCTGCTACCGTGGCACAGATTGCAGGTGTGGCGTATCAATGGGACAATTTGTAACCTGCAGCAAAAGAATGAGTGATTTAAGGGACAGGTATACTACAGGGCGTTGCACAAGAAAATCAACATACATTACACCCTCCACCAGCGGTGACCAAACTGGGTATCGTGATTACATCGTGTAAGCAAACACAATCATACTAGTAAGAGGAGTTTCCTGTACATTGCTCTCTGTTTCGCTCACGTTCTGATGGTAAGCAGTGTCGGTACCATGTCGCTCTACAAACCCTCTGTCTCTACGAGCAAGAACAGAGGGTTTCGTACAGAATGGGAGGAGGAATTTATCCGCTGTTCTGTTGGAGAAAATGTAATATGTTGCTTTGCTCAACGGTTAAATTAGTAGGTAGTAGTAATAGTACGAGTATATACAGGGTGTTTCCGAATTGGTGTTACAAACTTTCAGGGATGATGGCGAAAGGTCATGTATCAATTTGAGATAAGGAACCATGGTCCGGAAATGACCGAGTCGAAAGTTAGAAGCAAAAATAGTTGTGTGGAAATGGAATTGTAATTTGGCACCACGTGCCCTGCTTCCCTTAACTTTTGGAACAGTCTGGAAAAATGGTATGGGCCGGATGTCTCCTACGTGGGTACTTGTACCGATATAATCTGTGAACTAGTCTACTCTTCCCATTGGCTCATCCGTATTCGAAAATCAGGTCTGCTTATTCTGCTCTCGTGTACTCCATTTCACCAGGACTGATCGACTGGACACTGCAACTTGTACAGTCGATCAGTCCTAGTGAAATGGAGGAGTACACGAGAGCGGAATAAGCAGACCTGATTTTCGAATATGGATGAGCCAATGGGAACAGTAGACAAACTCACAGATTATATCGGAACAAGTACCCACGTAGGAGACATCCGGTCCATACCATTTTTCTACGACTGTTCCAAAAGTTAAGAGAAGGAGGGCACGTGGTGCCAAATTACAATTCCATTTCCACACAACTATTTTTGCTTATAACTTTCGACTCAGTCATTTCCAGGACCTTGGTTCCTCGTCTCAAATTGATACATGCACCCTTCGCCATCATCCCTAAAAGTCTGTAACACCAATTCGGAAACATTCTGTAGAAGTGACATTACAGGGGATTACGCTGAATACACAGGCATAACAGGTATTATTATTATTATTATTATTATTATTATTATTATTATTATTATTATTATTATTATTATTATTATTTATCAGAAAGTGTTACCATAATTCTTATATATGTGCCTCAATAATTATATAGGCCTACATTTTCTCTTGAATAATAAAATAATTACTACGTTATTTTAATTTCTTTTTTAATCTTTGGACGACTACTATCAGTTATTTACAAGTTATTGATTTAATAATAATAATAATAATAATAATAATAATAATAATAATAATAATAATAATAATAATAATAATAATAATAATAATATAGAGAAACTCATTGAATATTATGTACTAGTGTAGTAATGAAACGAGCTATTAAACCCAAGAACTGAAATCAGCCTTCAATCATCGTCCTGAAGAGAAAGAGGACATGAATAAATGTAAGGAAGCCAGCTATCTATTGGCGAACGAAATAGCTCGTTCTCTTAAGCCTTCCAATGAAGGAGAGTTTTATAAAAGCGTAATGATCAAAGTGGCAGAAATAATTCGTCCAATGAAAGTTGTTAATTAATTTTGAAGAACTGCGCATTTCTCGACTAAATATCCAGAAGAGAATTCAGGAAATTTCTGATTGTGTTCATTGAGGAATATTAAAAAAAACAAGAAAGTTTGTATATTTTTTATTGGCTCTTGATGACAGTAGTGACATTACTGATACAGCAAAGCTTGCTACTTTTATTAGCGGGATTGATGAAGAACTCATGCTAGTGCACGAACCACCACTGCTTGTAGTTTTCATGTCATGTACTTCTCCCCCGTCTCCTTACTTCTTAGACTGTCTCTCGCGTGTAATCACTGCCGTTCGAGTTTTGGTCACCGCTGCTCTAGATGTCTAGTAGATAGTATAATATAGCATTGTTCTCTTATTACTACTTTACCGTATTTTAGGGTAATCTTGAAGATAAAATGACTTACTTCTTTATCACGCCTCGCGTTATCAGTTAATGGCTGTGAAAGAGTGACATCATGCGCAACGCAAGAGCGGAAGAGCTATGTTTTGTATGTATGTATGTATGTATGTATGTATGTATGTATGTATGTATGTATGTATGTATGTATGTATGTATGTATGTATGTATGTATGTATGTATGTATGTATTCACACTGCGTATGGGTATATACCCGGTGGCAGTGGTAACTAATTACACTCAATAATGACAATAATAAACACAATTATTAAAAATACAATTGATGATAATAATAATAATAATAATAATAATAATAATAATAATAATAATAATAATAATAACTGGATCATCCTAAACTAAATGAAGCATAATCACTTAAAATAACATTTAAATTAATCTAATTTGTATCTGAACCCTAACTTCGAACTAAAACCCACGAGTATGATATGTTCATACATGCAGAAGTACCTTTCAGCACTACACTCATTTCGCTGACAACTCACTCACTGCACTGGAACTACGACACATTTCACTGATACTATTCTGATTTCACTAACACTTCAAAAACATTTCACTGTTCAAATACTTTGCACTGCCACTATAAACTATAAAGGTCCACTGACAGAAACACACTTCACTTACACAACACACTTCACAGACACAACACACTTCACTCTTCACTGATACAACACTTCAATAAGAAAATATCAATTACATCCTTTAAATAGTGTGTATAATATACTACCGTCTATTAGTAAAGTACTTAAGCCTATTTTAAATACATTTTTGGTTATTGGTAAAGCCTTTAGTAAGTCTGCAGGTAAAGCATTCCAGTCCCTGATAGTACGATTGAGAAAAGAAAACTTTCCAATGTCCGTCCTCTGTCTTCTTTCCCTCAATTTATATGAGTGGTCGAGTGGTTGTTATGTTATATGATCAATTTTTGTAGTTCGTCGTATACGAGCGCCAGTTCTTTAATTATAACGTCCACTGGCGTCACTTAGTTCTCAAGAAGTATCGTGAGACGTGTAGGAACTTACAAAATGACGTAAAGTTTACAATAAAATAAAAAAGGAATCATTTTTCTCTAATTGCAGGTCGAGTGTAGACGTCTCACTTAAAAAATTACAGGCCTGTAATTGACTCAATTTTTTACGAATTTGGGGGTTCATATATTATTGAAAATTTCAACCAAATGACCAACAGTCTTGGCAGTTATGTGTACCACAGTCTGCATTCAATTATACTCACTAATTGCGACGATTACTATTAAATTTAATTATAACGTGTAATCATATAACGGAAAACATTCCTGGACGACGAAGGCGATAATCAGATTTTCAAGTACTGGTAGCAGGTCCGTAACTGGAAAGCGTAAACATTTAAGTAACTCCGAGGTAATTTTCTATGTTATCGTTCATCTGTCTTGAGAGACCTCGTAAAACAATGGATCGTTAAGACGGAGAAACAAATACACACGGCGGCGCTCCCAAACAACGCGTGTTTGATGAAACGCAATATATAATTCTGGCTTTTTGGAGCAAACTGGCACCGCAGCAGACGGGCGGGCGGCAAGTGATCGCTATCTGATCTAGTTCATTAGCAATAAATCTGAGTATCGTTGTACATGTCTCTGAGGGAGGACCGGTGCAAGAGATACTGTCTTCCAAAAGCAGTAGCTCGCAGAACCTGTACAAATGACTCTAACGTGACGCAACGCCAGCGACTTTCCTCAGACTCTCCAGTAATGTTCACTCTTACAAGGGAAGGGTTTTGGCTCGAACAGGAATTTCGTATCCAAAATTTGTATACAGGCCCATCTTTACATCTCTATAAAGTTCCCAAAAGCATTCGTTTGTGTAATGTGTGGTTTGTCTGTTAGAGCACTGCACAAGTTGAGGGGTGGGGAGAGCACTGCACAAATTAAGAGGATGGGACACCTTACCCGTAAGCCTAGCCTAGCCTAGAAGCTAGTGCGAGTGGTAAAATGTCTAGAGTCCATTTAAGAACATTTTTCTCCAACGTTTTGTCTGAAAATATTGCAGCTAATCAGAAGTATATACTGTTGTGTGAGTCATTGAATGCGCGTAAGGACACAACCTTAATAAATGAATCATTACAAGGCTAGAGCATGGAATGTACGATCATTCCACCTAAAAAAACTAAATATATACAGCCTCTTCATATCTATTTCCTTAGACAATACAAAATATATGTATGTATGTATGTATGTATGTATGTATGTATGTATGTATGTATGTATGTATGTATGTATGTATGTATGTATGTATGTATTTATTCACACTGCAGTGGGTATATACCCGGTGGCAGTGGTAACTAATTACACTCAATAATGACAATAATAAACTTATTAATTAAAAATACAATTAATAATAATACTAATAATTAATACTAACAATAATTAATAATAATAATAATAATAATAACAATAACAACAACAACAACAACAACAACAACAGGGAATATATTAAATTAAATGAAACGATCACTTAAAATAATATTTGAAATCAATCTAATTTGTATCTTAACACTAAGATCGAACTAAAACCCACGAGTATGATATGTTCATATCTGCACAAGTACCTTTCAAATTACACTCATTTCGCTGTCAACTCACTCACTACAATGGAACTACGACACATTTCACTGATTCTATCCTGATTTCACTAACACTTCAAAAACATTTCACTGTTCAAATACTATGCACTGCCACTATAAACTATAAAGCTTCACTGACAGGAACACGTTTCACTTACATAGCACATTTCACTGACACGACATACTTCTTCACTGATACAACACACTTCACTGACACAACATAATTCTTCACTGATACAACACTTCAATAACAACATATCATTTACACCCTTTAAATACTGTGTATAATTACCGTCTATTAATAAGGTCCTTAAGCCTATTTTTAAATACATTTTTGGTTGTTGGTAAAGCCTTTAGTAAGTTTGCAGGTAAAGCATTCCAGTCCCTGATAGTACGATTGAGAAACGAAAACTTTCCAGTGTCCGTCCTCTGCCTTCTTTCCCTCAATTTATATGAGTTTATATGAATTTATATGCTCGGAGGATAACACATTATATAAGGACTCTTGCTGAGAATCCAGAACTGAACTTGGGAAATCGAGTGTCTATAATGAAAATCCACTCTGTTATTCATAACCAGTTGTCAGCTCCAGTATACCGCCCTATGCTTCAGTATTCCTGGCAGTCAGCTGGTTACGTGAATCCTGAACAAGTCTCGGACTTCAAAAATGTAATTCAGGTAGCATTTGATTTTTCAGCACTGGAGTGTGGTTCAGAAGATTGTTCGGGTGTTGCTTCTGCGTGTTGTGCTTATTGCTCTGCTCCATGCTGTTTCATGTATTTTATAGAGAATCCTCATGTACATTTTTAAAGTAGTGTATTGCCCAATACCAACCAAACGGAGAGTTACACAAATGAATGCTTTTACGGTCTTCATCACCATTGTAAGGTAAGCGCCTGTACAAATTTTTAACCAAAAATTCCTGTTCGAGCCGAAGCCCTTCCCTTGTTAGAGCCGTATTCAACTTCCCTTTCACTTACATTCGGCTTTAGTAGGTAGAAAACGTAGAATTTTGTAATCAGAGTAACAACTTAACTTACACTTTAGTCGTAACTTAGCCAGAAGCTAGTACAGGTGAGGAGGCGAGACTTGGCACAAATACCTTACTATAATAACACAAATGGCTCTTTGTTCCGATCACTTCATTTCGAATCCACGCTATCATATTTAAGGTGAGTCACAAAGTTAATACATATTTTAAATTCAAATTGAATTTGTATTTCAGCAAGAGTACTGTATTAATGTGAGTTATGAGAAAAAGAAAATAGACTACAATATTAATGCGAGAGCTGTAATACGGTGCGCACAAGAAGCGGCCTAAGTAGCATCGATTTTAAAGTCATTAAATTTCGTAAACTAGAAAGAAGCGAAACGAACGACTATCATCACGTTTCTAACGAACGAAAATTAGCCTAAATATACATTTTAATTAAATTCAAGCTTCACTACTTGGGACAGTTCCCTCGTAAGCGAAAACACAAGCGATGAAAGAGTAATGAAACGGAGAAAAACTCTCTCCGGCGCCGGGATTTGAACCCGGGTTTTCAGCTCTACGTGCTGATGCTTTATCCACTAAGCCACACCGGATACCCATCCCGGCGTCGGACAGAATCGTCTCAGTTTAAGTTCCAACTCTTGGGTTCCCTCTAGTGGCCGCCCTCTGCACTACGTCATAGATGTCTATGAACGTAGGACTGAAGTCCACACATGTGCTGAGGTGCACTCGATATGAGTGACTAGTTGGCCGGGATCCGACGGAATAAGCGCCGTCTTAAATCACAAAGTGATTTACGCATATCATTTATTTTATTGTTTTAATGTACCGAAGTACATATGATATTTCCATGCAGATATTCTGCGTCATCATACGATGAAAGAGTAATGGAACGGAGAAAAACTCTCTCCGGCGCCGGGATTTGAACCCGGGTTTTCAGCTCTACGTGCTGATGCTTTATCCACTAAGCCACACCAGATACCCATCCCGGCGTCGGACAGAATCGTCTCAGTTTAAGTTCCAACTCTTGGGTTCCCTCTAGTGGCCGCCCTCTGCACTACGTCATAGATGTCTATGAACGTAGGACCGAAGTCCACACATGTGCTGAGGTGCACTCGATATGAGTGACTAGTTGGCCGGGATCCGACGGAATAAGCGCCGTCTTAAATCACAAAGTGATTTACGCATATCATTTATATTATTTTAATGTACCGAAGTACATATGATATTTCCATGCAGATATTCTGCGTCATCATACGATGAAAGAGTAATGGAACGGAGAAAAACTCTCCCTGGCGCCGGGATTTGAACCCGGGTTTTCAGCTCTACGTGCTGATGCTTTATCCACTAAGCCACACCGGATACCCATCCCGGCGTCGGACAGAATCGTCTCAGTTTAAGTTCCAACTCTTGGGTTCCCTTTATTGGCCGCCCTCTGCACTACGTCATAGATGTCTATGAACGTAGGACCGAAGTCCACACATGTGCTGAGGTGCACTCGATATGAGTGACTAGTTGGCCGGGATCCGACGGAATAAGCGCCGTCTTAAATCACAAAGTGATTTACGCATATCATTTATATTATTTTAATGTACCGAAGTACATATGATATTTCCATGCAGATATTCTGCGTCATCATACGATGAAAGAGTAATGGAAGGGAGAAAAACTCTCTCCGGCGCCGGGATTTGAACCCGGGTTTTCAGCTCTACGTGCTGATGCTTTATCCACCAAGCCACACCGGATACCCACCCCGGCGTCCGACAGAATCGTCTCAGTTTAAGTTCCAACTCTTGGGTTCCCTCTAGTGGCCGCCCTCTGCACTACGTCATAGATGTCTATGAACGTAGGACTGAAGTCCACACATGTGCTGAGGTGCACTCGTTATGAGTGACTAGTTGGCCGGGATCCGGCGCCGGAGAGAGTTTTTCTCCGTTCCATTACTCTTTCATCGTATGATGACGCAGAATATCTGCATGGAAATATCATATGTACTTCGGTACATTAAAATAATATATAGAAAATACAAGCGCCATTATCGACGTTAAAATATGCTTTCTTATTTGTCGTTGTATTAGCTAGATTCTGATCGGAGTAAGGAAGTTGTTCCAAATATCGCACCCACTTTGAAAAAAAATCTATTTCTAACGTTATTAATTCATAAAAATCTCCAATAAAGGCGGTTTCGTAATGTCGCACTATTGTGGTTAACAGAATTAAGTATATTTGTTAAAAATATATATTATTTATTAACCGCTGATTTTCAGCAAAAACAAAAAGGTTGATCGGGCGATATTAGGACAACTAGTGTTCCTAATATCACACAACTTCCTTTCTATTGAAAACATCGGCATAAGCTATAACATATCGTAGATTTTGGTAACATACAGGTTTATTGATACAAAATGAAGTTATTGTTCCAGAATAAATATTTAAAATTCCAAAGAAAGAGCACAAAACAAGATATTTAAAACTCGTTTACATATAATTAACTTACAGTTCCAAAATCAATAATAAATTTCCAAACAAAAAGCACAAAAAAATAAGTTATTTAAAATTTCCAATTTTGTGGAATATAACCCGAATCGCGCAAGTGAATTGAACAGGCATTGGATACACACAATTTTATGGAATAGGGCTCTGAAGGAACACTGGGTTAATTCTTTTGAGTAACTAAGCATAACGGTTCCCACTAGAGATGAACAAAACTAACTGCCGCTCTCGCTCGCTGTGTTCGTTGCATTTGTCTTTAGAGTCTCGTCTCGTCATTCTCGTGCGATTCGAGTCTCGCTCATCATTCTCGAACTAGCATTTGGTCGGCGTGGAAAGATTTCGTAACTTTGAATAACATACATCATTGAAATAAATAACATTATAAATGTTTAAATGAGACAAAAAGACAAAACAGAACAGTATCTTGGTTATCAAAATGTTCTGGTTCTATTATATATTACCTATGATTATACAGGGACATCATTTTATTTTTACTTCAATTTTTATTGTGCCTGAGTTTTTGAATGTACTTCACTCCCACCCCTTCTACTAAAGAAGTTCCAACTCCACACAGAACCAAGACCGCAGATAGTAAGCACTACTGAGTTACTGAGTATAGTACGTTCCAGAAATATATTCGCGTTTTCCAGTGACGAAAGAGCTTTCAATATTTAATCATATTTTCGCACAGGTACTGTCCGTTTGCCTACGTCGCATCCCGATTTCCCCCACCTGCTTCTGCTCGCCCCTCTGTAAAAGCTGGGCTGCCTTAGCTCTTTTCTGAAAACATTAATTTCTGTTAGGAATTGGACGTTTACGTAATATTATACAGCTGTTTAATTTAACTTAAATAAAAGGGCCTCGTTAAGTAATTAACTGTCACGTGATTTCCTCCCTTTCTACACTCCTGCGGCATAACCACTTGGACGGACAGTAGATAGCATGTCTGAGTAATTTTATATTTTCGGGTCGGGCAGAAGTGAAGATTGAATGTACAGTACTTAGGGTAGGTACAGAATTATTTCAACATGAGTTACTAGTACGAAGGACGAAACTGGCAATTGGAAATAGATGCAATAGTCTATAGTGCGATAATATGCACAAAAGAACTGAAGCCTGTATCGAAATGAACGGCCACCATTTTCAAAATTGTGTTTAAATATTCATATTATGATTATTTTTCAATTCAACTTCTTTCTCTATATTGTACGCTAATGTGCTGTAGACAGTATAATATACACTGTATAATGAATACGTTCCCATGGATAACTCACTTCGTGAGTAAAAACACTTATTCTTAATACAGTACTGTACTTTGATTAAAGAAAAACGTAATGAAAATTATCAAAATCGCGATATTTCCTAGTTTACATAAATGGATGAACTACTTTTCTTCCTTCCTATACCTAGTAGAGTGATTTGTGTTTTACGCCAGTATCATCGAACTCCAGTCTTGGAGGGGGGAGCAAGCGGTGTTTCCGGTTCTCTAAAGGTATAGACAGGTTAATATTAGAAATGTTAGTAAAAATAAAATGATGTCCCTGTATAAATAGCAAAAAAAAAAAAAAAAAAAAAGAAAAAAAAATCAATTCTGAAATAAATTTGCATTTCTAAGAAACATAAAACATAACGTTAATATCTTTTTACTTGAGATTGCACACTTGATCTCAAACATATGAAAAGAAAATTCGTAGCCTTTTAATAAGGGCCTAGTAATTAAATAAAGACTGGGGAATGGATTATTATACACTGAAAGGTAGAGATGATGTTTCAAATAAGCTACTTGATTGTTTATACATATATAACTGTTGCCAAAGTAGATAAAAGTTAAGTCAGGTATAAACAACTGTGGCGATTAAAGGTTGCTTGACGTTCGGAACTTCGGGAGTGATCAATCTCGGCGTCTCGAAACACTCACAAGCAGTCTTTACGTCAACGTCGCAACGTATAAAACATTGTCGTGCGGGTTTTCGGTTTTACGGGCGCTGTTAGTCTTGCTTTCTCGATCGTTGTTCATCTCTAGTTCCCACAGAGTACATTGCTATTATGGTCGTAGCTATCTGCCCTGATGATGGAACCTGCACGTAGTGTCGAAGAGTTGCAGATGTTGAGTTCCAGAACACGGTGGAATATTCGAAAATCTGATTCTAAAGACCCATTGATTTATTAATAAAATGATTGTATTTCATGTTTATAATTTCCAACTAAATTATTGCATTTGATATTCAGAATTTCCGGTCAAATTATTGTATTTCATGTTCATAATTTCCGGCCCAATTGACTGTAAGTAATACTACATGCTATGTATATGGAAAGAACTTCATCCAGTAGTATGCGAGAAATTGCTGCTCATAAACAGAGATGGACAAACACACAGCATTTTGGAACTCACTTTGCGTCAGGAATATTGCAAACGTGTACCTGTTTCCATGAAGATCTCTAAAAGCTTTTTTTTTTCACACTAGCCTACTTTTTACTTATACAGGGACATCATTTTATTTTTACTAACATTTCTAATATTAACCTGGCTATACCTTTGGATCAACGATTAAGAACCGGAAACACCGTTTTCTACCCCCTTCCACGACTGGAGTTCGATGATACTGGCGTAATATACAAACAAATCACTTTACTAGGTATAGGAGGGAAGAAAAGTTGTTCATCCACTTACGTAAACTAGGAAATATAGCGATTTTGAGTTTGATAACTTTCATTAGGTTTTTGTTTAATCAAAATACAGTACAGTATTAACAATGAGTGTTTTTACTCACGAACTGAGCTGTCCATGTGGACGTATTCATTATGCAGTGTATATTATACTGTCTACAACACATTAGCGTACACTATAGAGAATGAAGTTGAATTGAAAAATAATCATAATATTCATATTTAAACACATTTTTTAAAATGGTGGCCGTTCATTTCGATACAGGCTTCAGTTCTAATGTGCATATTATCGCACATAGACTATTGTACGTAATTCCAATTACCAGGTTCGTACTTCGTATCAGTAACTCATGTTGAAATAATTCTGTACCTTCTCTATAAAAGAGTACCTTACGTAATGTAAATTCAATCTTCATTTCTGCCCGATCCGAAAAGATAAAATTACTCAGACATGCTATCTACTGTCCGTCCAAGTGGTTACGTCGCAGCGTCGTAGAAAGGGAGGAAATCACGTGACATTTAATTACTTAACGAGGCCCTTTTATTTAAGTTATTTTAAACAATTGTAGGCCTGTGGGTATAATATTACGTAGACGTCCAATTCCTAACAGAAATTAATGTTCCCGGAAAAGATCTAAGACAGCCAGCCACTAGCATTTACAGAGAGGCGAATAGAAGCAGGTGGGGGAAACAGGGATAATAATGTCACAAGAGGTCCGAGATTTGCCGATAAATCCACGAGCGAAGCGAATGACATTTATTAGGACTATTTCGTGAATAAAATAAATATGTAAATAATACATCCCTAAAATTCGATCACAAAAATTAATAATTGTATATTTATGAGTATTTAACCTATTTAGACATTGTGAAGTCGAAATAGATGAATAACGATTACTGCAATAAAGAAATTGAATGTTATCCAGTAGGCCTAATGCCAATTGAGAAAAGCGAAATAGACTACAGGTTTTAAAATGTTAATTACATGTACTGTGCTTTTCTCTTGTTATTATAACAGAAATACTTTTTCGTTATCTGCTGAAATAATAATGTAATTTAAACATTTGATAGTATAATTATAAATAACCTGATTAATATATTAATGAAATGAACAATTGTTATGAAGGAGTGTCATTTTCTTTAGATACAATGGACATGGATTTAGAAGATGAAGATGTAGACGTGTATGTATTTATTCACACTGCAAATGGGTAATATACCCGATGGTAGTGCTAACTAATTACACTCAATAATGACAATTAATGATAAACACAATTAATAAAAAATACAAATAATAATAATAATAATAATAATAATAATAATAATAATAATAATAATAATAATAATAATAATGGGAGCATCCTAAATTAAATGAAGCACGATCACTTATAATAACATTTAAAGTAAATCTAATTTGTATCTTAATCCTGAGTTCGAACTAAAACCGACACAAGTACCTTTCAGCACTACACTCATTTCCTGACAACTCACTCACTCACTGCAATGGAACTACGACACATTTCACTGATTCTATCCTGATTTCACTAACACTTCAAAAAGATTCCACTGTTCAAATGCTTTGCACTGCCACTATAAACTATAAAACTTCACTGACATAAGCACACTTCACTTACACAACACACTTCACTGACACAACATACTTCTTCACTGATACAACACTTCGAATAACAAAATAACAATTACACCCTTTAAATAGTAGGCCTATGTATAATATACTACCACCTATTACTTAAGTCCTTAAGCCTATTTTTAAATACATTTTTGGTTATTGGTAAAGCCTTTAGTAAGTCTGCAGGTAAAGCATTCCAGTCCCTGATAGTACGATTGAGAAAAGAAAACTTTCCAGTGTCCGTCCTCTGCCTTCTTTCCCTCAATTTATATGAGTGGTCGTTCCTTGAAGAGTAATTTGGCGGCTGCAACCTATTTTTTATTTCTCTCCAGGCAGGCTCACCTCTGTATGTTTTGAACATTGCGCATAATTGAATTCGCGTTCTCCTGTCCGTGAGTGTGTCCCATTTTAATGGTGAATTATTAGGACAACGCTTGAGAGCCCGTTTTTTAATCTTTTCCAATGTCTTAATATGTTCTAATCTGTAAGGATCCCAACCTGCAGCACCATATTCCATTACTGGACGAACTAGTGATTTATATGCAACCTCTTTGGATTTATCAGAGTCTTTTCTTAGTACCCTCGTCACAATGTGTAACCCTCGCCATGCTTTTCCCGCTGCGGAAGTAGGATCTCGCACTTCATTTAGTACAGGGACATCATTTCATTTTTACTAACATTTCTAATATTAACCTGGCTATATCTTTGGATCAACGATTAAGAACCGGAAACATCGTTTGTTATCTCCTTCCACGATTGGAGTTCGATGATACTGGCGTAAAATACAAACAAATCACTTTACTAGGTATAGGAGGGAGGAAAAGTAATTCATCCATTTACGTAAACTAGGAAATATAGCGATTTTGAGTTTGATAATTTTCATTAGGTTTCTATTTAAACAAAATACAGTACAGTATTAACAATAAGTGTTTTTACTCAACAACTGAGCTATCCATGCGAACGTATTCATTATGCAGTGTAAGTTTATATTATACTGTCTACAGCACATTAGCGTACACTATGAGAATGAAGTTAAATTTAAAAGTAATCATAATATGGATATTTAAATACATTTTTGAAAATGGTGGCCGTTCATTTCGATACAGGCTTCTGTTCTAATGTGCATATTATCGCACATAGACTATTGTACATAATTCCAATTACCAGGTTCGTACTTCGTATCAGTAACTCATGTTGAAATAATTCTGTACCTACTCTATAAAGAGATCTTACGTACTGTAAATTCAATCTTCACTTCTGCCCGATCCGAAAAGCTAAAATTACTCAGACATGCTATCTACTGTCCGTGCAAGTGCTTACGTCACAGCGTCGTAGAAAGGGATGAAATCACGTGACAGTTAATTACTTAATGAGGCCCTTTTATTTAAGTTATTTTAAACAATTGTATGGGTATAATATTACGTAGACGTCCAATTACTAACAGAAATTAATGTTCTCAGAAAAGAGCTAAGACAGCCCAGCCACTAGCATTTACAGAGAGGCGAATAGAAGCAGGTGGGGGAAACCGGGATGCGACGTAGGCAAATGGACAATGATGCAATATTGAAAGCTCTTTCGTCACTGGAAAACGCGAACATATTTCTGGATCGTACTGTTTACTATGACCGTAAGGCTACTATAACTGTATATGCGGTCTTGGATCTGTGTAGAGGACGGTTGAACTTCATTAGTAGAAGGGGTGGGAGTGAAGTACATTCAAAAACTCAGGTACAATAAAAATTGAAGTAAAAATAAAATGATGTCCCTGTACTTAGTATGAAGAAAAATTGTCCCATCTGCAGTTCAAGTGCTAGAACGTTAGTTATCTTTCCACGCGGCCCGTGTTCGATTCCCGACCAGGTTGTGATGGAATTTGTAGTGGACGAAGCAGACATTGCAAACAGCATTTCTCGGTGTACTCCATTTTCCCTTCATCATTCTACCAACACTTTTCAACTCCTCCTCATTTCATCTGTCATCTGCAGTAGCTGGAGTGAAGTCTTGGGAGTAGATACTGGTTTCAGATGCTGATATATGAAGTGCGTGGGACTCCGGGCCCTGGGGCTCATCAGGGTCTTGTCCGAGAATGGGGCCTGGCTCTGTCAGGGCTGAGTCAGGATGGCCCACCTGTCAGCATCGGTTTTACAAATGCCATCCAGGCCACCTTTCGGAGTTGGGACAATCATTAGGCCTACATCTATAGTGCGGATCACGTAAGAGTAGTTCCTAAAAGGCTAACTTGATCGTCGCTTCAGTATTGCCAACTAATACCAGATATCACCAAACAGGCTAAAATCACAATGCCATGTACAATAATAATAATAATAATAATAATAATAATAATAATAATAATAATAATAATAATAATAATAATAATAATAATAATAATAATAATAATAAGAAACCTAATTCTGATCAGATTCATAGTGAAAGGCTAAGAACGCATACATTGCGTCTTATTATGAAAACACAAAATCAACTTAAGAAATTTTTGTCTATAATAATGTCACAAGAAGTCTGAGATTTGCCGATAAATCCACAAGCGAAGCGAATGACATTTATTAGGACTATTTCGTGAATAAAATAAAAATGTAAATAATACATCCCTAAAATTCGATCACAAAATGTTGATAATTGTATATTTATGAATACGATATGAATAACGATTACTGCAATAAAGAAATTGAATGTTATTCAGTAATGCCAATTGAGAAAAGCGAAATAGACTAAAGGTTTAAAAATATTAATTACATTTACTGCGCTTTTCTCTTGTTTTATAATAGAAATACGGTTTCATTATCTGCTGAAATCATAATTTAATTTAAACATTTTATAGTATAATAACAAATAACCTGATTAATACATTAATTAAATGAACAATTGTTATAAAGGAGTGTTATTTTCTTTAGAAACAATGGACATGGAATTAGAAGATGAAGATGTAGCTGTGGAAGTAAGATTTCGCACTTTATTTAGTGCGATGGATTAATGCTCATCGATTTACGTGGAAACAGTTGGCGAGACTGAGTAAACATAAGAACGACCATGCGATAAATCGAGCTGCAAAAATTATCGCGATTTATGACGGTGTTTGTTTGGAATTCAAAATTTCATTACACTTCATTGGCCGAAAATTGAATGACTTCATATAAACGAAATAGGCTATAGTAATGTCACAAGAGATCTGAGATTTGCAGATAAATCTACGAGCAAAGCTCTAATGACATTTATTAGGACTATTTCGTGAATAAAATAAATATGTAAATAATATATCCCTACAATTCGCTCACAAAATGTTAATAATTGTATATTTATGAATACTTAATCTATTCAGACATTGTGAAGTCGAAATAGATGAATAATGATTACTGTAATAAAGAAATTGAATGTTATTCAGTAATACCAATTGAGAAAAGCGAAATAGGCCTAGAGGTTTAAATATGTTAATTACATGTACTGCGCTTCTTTCTTGTTGTTATAAGAGAAATACGTTTTCATTATCTGCTGAAATAATAATGTACAGTAATTTAAACATTTTATAGTATGATTACAAATAACCTGATTAATACATTAATTAAATGAACAATTGTTATGAAGGGGTGTCATTTTTTTTAGATACAATGAACATGGAACTAGATGAAGATGTAAATGTGAAAGTATGATTTTGTAATTTATTTAGTACAATGCATTCATGCTCATCGAATTAAGTAGAAATAGTTGGCGACAATGACTAAATAAAAGAACGACCATGAGATAAATTGATGGTGATAAATCGAGCTGCAGAAATTATCGCGATATATGACTGTGATAGGTTAGAATTCAAAATTTCATTACACTTCATTGGCCGAAAATGCAATGACGTAATATAAACGAAATAGTCAACAGTAATCTCACTAGACGTTTTGATTTATCTAGAGAAAATAAAAACTCGAGTGGGATTTAATTGACTATTACACGATTAGAAGAAAGTATATAAAGATTAGAAGTAGGCTCACGAAGTACTCCAATACAATAAGATATTAATTGACTTACGAAAATACAACTGTCTTCAAATGTATTATTGTACCATCTCAACATTACAAATATTACGCTAGATGCATGCTAGATGGTAGTAGTGAGCAATGCCTTCTCGTCGAGAAGTTCTCGATCTATTATACACGATGGCAATGTTACTAGTCAAGATGACTTTGTTGATTCAGTTTCATTTTTATTAAAATGCAACATTCCACATCAATTATCCGAATCCCAGTAATCAACGTCACTTGACAGATGATTTTCAATAAATCTTAATATTAAACAATCTCTGATACGTGACTATCCATAATATCATATAGCAGAAGCTATAATATAACCTAACTAATATACACAAGTGTTAGAAACTGTTTTAATCAACGACGATGACATAAAAAAATGAATAATTTTAAAAGGAATAATTATTGACTGTACAATTTTCAAATTTGAATGTGGTTGGTGGTTCAATTGATGTTATATTGGACGTGTGCGTAATAGAAGTGGAACTCGTTGATTTAGGCCTACGTGGTGTATTCAACTTATTCAGAATTTCCGAATGAATAATTTCAAAAGGAATAATTATTGAGTGTACAATTTTCAAATTTGAATGTGGCTGGTGGTTCAATTGATGTTATATTGGACGTGTGCGTAATAGAAGTGGAACTCGTTGATTTAGGCCTACATGGTGCATTCAACTTATTCAGGATTTCCGAATGGTGCTCTTCATTTATTTGTAAATAGGATTTCAGAAGATGCATAGGTATGATCAGTGATTTTGATTAATTCTTGTTCTTGAATGCCAAAGCGAGTCATATTTGAAACTGCTGTGCATCGACTGGAGTGGTTTGTAATTTTATATATATTTTTGACGTCCAGACCAGCGCAGTTTCAAATGTTGGCAAACAAAGAAACAAATGCTAGGGACGCGATAAAATTAAACAAATGCTAGGGACGCGATAAAATTGTGCGATAAGCAGCCATGATTGGTTGAAATACGTCCTTTCATACCGTTTTATTGGTCAAAAGTAGTATGACTTAGTAAGAGTGTAATAGTGAATATAATTCTTATTTTTAATGTGCAGAGCCACTTAGCCCGCTGCTGCACGCAAGGTAGTGGACACAATGCAGGGGCAGCACAATGCTCACTTAGCCCCCTCCAGCGCACCAATATGTCATTACGCATTGTTCCTGTGCGCCGTCGTTTCGGCAAGAAGCGTCTGCCCACCCTCTTATTACACAGTAGTCTTGATGTGTTCAGAGGAATTCCACTGCTCTATCTGACCCGACACGGACATCGGTTTTCATTTATCTGTCTTGTAGCAGCTCGCTTCTCTCAGGTCACCAGGGATCACAATAACGCAGTTGCACATTATCTTCAAGTATTCCGGGTCCAAGCCTGTTGCAGGAACCGTAAAGATTTCTGACGTTATCGGCTCTACCATCTTTATTTTTGACTGAATGGGATTCCAACCTTCAAAATCTCTGCCAAGACAACAAAAATTATATGTCCACACCTGTGGAGTAACGTGAGCGCGTCTGGCCGCGAAACCAGGTGGCCCGGGTTCGAATCCCGGTCGGGGAAAGTTACCTGGTTGAAGTTTTTTCCGGGATTTTCCCTCAACCCAATACGAGCAAATGCTGGGTAACTTTCGGTGCTGGACCCTGGACTCATTTCACCGGCATTATCACCTTCATTTCATTCAGACGCCAAATAACCTGAGATGTTGATACAGCGTCGTAAAATAATAAAATAAATAAACAAAAATTATGAGTAGGGAGCGGATGTTGATGACCTAAAAATCTACTTAAAATGATCATTAAAATGCTCTTAAACTAATGAAAAAATGACGTAAAATTAAAAGAAAATGACATTAAAATATTATTCACCGTACTCGCACCACAACTTCTTAAAAAAATCAGTCACCTTGTATTAGTGACTGCCCTGCAAATCTCGGAGAGAGGAGGCAACTTCCTGGAATTTGACTAAGATAAAGGCAAAAAAACATGCAACAAAATGAAGGTTTTAAGGGAAAACTATAGCTTTTAATGAGGGTTTGTATTGTGTTTCAATCAGTGGTGGTCCATGTCAGTGCCTTCATTTTCCGTCTCCTCTTCCTTCCGCGCTTCACTTTTTCTACCAGATCTTCCAGATGAGGGAGTGTAAATGACAAAACAAATTGTGGGCGCAGCGTGCATTCTTGCAATCTTTGTGTTAAAAATACTGCTTAATACAGTAGACATCTCTTCCGAACCATGTTGGAGACACAACGTCCTGTCCAGGATACGGTGAAACTTTCTCCCCTTCCAAACATAAATTCTAAAGAACCCTCGTACTGACAAAAGAACAGTAGCGGTTAAAGTCCTCACTTAAACTAAGCCGCTGTCAAGCATTTTAGATTAATTCCGTTTTGTGAAGTGAAGCCTTCAGTGGAATGAGGGTTGGACTTTAGAGTCTGTTCCAAACTATAAAACTCAAACTTCACTGTTATTCACTTTTTCAGTAGGAATTACTACTAACCTATATGGTTAGAAAATGATTTAACAGACCTATCGGCAAAGAAGAATGTAGAATGCATTCCAAATGATCTAAAGGTTCTTCAAAGTATTAAAAATGACCAAAAATGCCGAAAAAAACATAAAAATGACCTATTAGGTCAAAAATGTAAAAAAAAAAGCAATATAAGAAATTCATTTTTACGTTGATATTGACATAGAAAGGATTTCTATATTAATAGGTACCGTCCTAATGTGGAAAATAAGATGACTTTTCATCAACATCCGCCTCCTAATTATGACCATTAAAGTTGTATTGATAATGTCAATGAAAGAAAAGAGAAATTGGAGGAGGAACAATTACAATATACGTTATTGCGTGTCATTGAAAGGTAATTTGGAGCTTTGAGGAAGAATCTATGTGAGCTCCAAGGCTGTTGGCCATTTGTCTGACTTCGCCTTTCACCGTTTCTGTGGAAATAACTTAAGATGGTCATATATACTCGTACTAGGCTATACCTACATATTTTCTTACGCCGAAGGGCAGAGGAATGCACTGCCATGAATGGACGTCACATTGAGCATCTCCTATGAACAAGTATGTGTTGTAGGACCCATGTTTATTAGATACTATTTTCTTGTTTTGATGCATGCTATCACCTCCTAAAATATTGGATACTTTTTTAACATTCTGTATATTAATCGGTTCCTTCTATTTATTTAAATGCTTTTAATTTTGATCTATTTTAAAGTCGTGTTTTAAAATTAAATTTACACGAAAAACGTCCACGCTATTGATAAATGATTGTTTATTAGATTTCTATACATATAGAAAAATATCATGATCCTACTCGCAATATTTACCGAATAAGAGGGTGTTAAAAAAATTGACTATTACACTTTCACTACGTCATACAACTTCTGACCAATAAAACGGTACGAAAGAACGTGATTCAACCAATCATGACTGTTCATCGCTTCAATTTTATGACTTCCCTAGCATTTGTTTGTTTCACTTCCCTAGCAACATTCCAAAATGCAAATTCTTTACGGTACTATAAAATATGCTTTGCGATCGTCATTTGTTTCCCGCATAGATAGTCAATTGAAAATGGCGGCTCCGTTCAAATGTTTTGGTGAAGCTGACATTAATAAAATAAAATTTTAGTAATTCAATTGATATTTTTGATTTTCTCTAGATAAATCAAAACATATAATGAGATTACTGTTGACTATTACACTTTTACTACGTCATATTATTTTTGACCTATAAAACGGTATGAAAGGACTTCTTTCAACCAATCATGGCTGCCTATCGCACAATTTTATCGCTGCCCTATCAGTTGTTTAATTTTATCGCTTCCCTAGCATTTGTTTTTTTTTTATTACTATCCTAGCATTTGTTTCTTTGTTTGCCAACATTTCAAACTGAAAATTCTTTAAGGTACGATAAAACATGCTTTGCAATCGTAATTTGTTTCCCTTATAGATAGTCAACAGATAATGGCTGCTCTGTTTAAACATTTTGTGAAGGGAACATTATTGAAATAGAATTTTAGTAAGCCAATTAATATCTATTTTATTGTATTAGAGGAGGATCTACTTTATTTCTTCTAATCTCTGTATACTTTCTTCTGTTTTTATCACACTCCTACAATTTGTTTCTTTGTTCTTCAAACTACAAATTCTTTACGGTACTATGCTTTGCGATCGTCATTTGTTTATAGGATAGACAGTCAACTGAAAATGGAGGCTCCGTTCAAATGTTTTGATGAAGCTAACATTAGTGAAATAGTATTTCAGTAAGTCAATTAATATTTTATTGTATTAGAGTACTTTATTTCTTCTAATCTTTATATACTTTCTTCTAATCGTTTAATAGCCAATTAAATCCCACTCGAGCTTTGATTTTCTCTAGATTAGGCCTGTACAAGGTTTGCGCTCTCCGAGCCGGCTCACAGCTCATGAGCGGAATGCAGATATTAGCTGCGCTCTGTATAAGGGTGGACTGGAAGAAGGGGTAATCTCGTACAAAATAAACACAAAAGGAAGTACTATTACGAGTGCTTATGAAATGAATTCCCGTTCAGTGTTTGCAAAACTCTCTTGGACTATTATTAATTAATAGAGAATTATTTATTTTACAGAAGTAATAGAAATTCTATAGCTACTTAAATGTACAATATCATTTTTATATTTTTATTTATCAGTACATCAAAACGAGGTTTTATGCTGTTGGCAGCTGAAAGGAGCAGTAGCCTACCGATCATAATGAAACATCAGTTACAGATGTTCGATGTCTGCCTTTATTAAAGTTGATAATAGAAAACAGTTGCTCACAAATATAAATGTTGAGCCAAACATACCAATCATTTTCACAGCCAGCCTATGTAGTCGTGGATATTATTGCTAATGTTTAGTCTTGTAAAACTCAACCAGGCTAGTAGTATTAATCAAACGATCTTTAGCCCTTAGGTCACATTGAAGATCAATAAGTTCGAGCTGTAAATCGTTAAATGTTAAATGTTACGTTCCGTCTTTTAGATTCCTCCATACTGCACTGTAGAAATAGGAAAGCAACGTGAAACAGTTACTAAGAATAGGCATACACACTGCACTCCACTAGATAGCTGAGTTGTCGTTTACCTCTCCTCTACCTATAGCAAGTCTATGCCATTCTGACGTATCTTCCTCTCCGTTTCGGCGAGCGGTAAACACCGCTCTCCAGCTCCGAAAGAGCGCGCGCGCTCGTTGAGCGCTGTTTGTGCAGGCCTGCTCTAGATTAATCAAAACCTATAGTGAGATTACCGTCGAGAAAACTATGGACTTTCCACCAATATATTACACTTTTTTGTTACATACAACATGAACTATTCGCTCTGAAAATTCTGCAGGATATTTCACTTTTACTCTCTATACAGGGTGTTTAAAAAATACGGGGCATAATTTCAGGTATGTATTTCCCACATGTAGACAATCAAAATTGTTCATTACAACATGTGTCCGGAAATGCTTTATTTCCGAGTTATGGCCTTCACAATATTGAAATTCACCGGAACGTTTTTCTTTCCGCAGGTCGTTGCCGTCAAAGGAGACATTAAGAGGGCACTCTGACAGTTCATTCCTAGGCGAAGGTTACATTCAGTGTTGTGTAGGCGTTAGACTGTGCGACATGTATTCAAATCAAGAGCTGGCAGAGATACACTTCATGTACGGTAAGGCGGACGGCAATGCTGCGCTGGCTCGTCGTTTGTACCAGGAGAGGTATCCACAGCGACAATGTCCAGATCGAAGACATTTGTACGTCTCCATTACCGTCTGTGCGAATATGGAAAATTTAACTCTCCTGGTTTGGGAAGGGGACGACCAAGATCTACAACTCCAGAAGTACAGGAGGAGATTCTGGAGGCTGTGAACATGACTCCTTCTATCACCACACGAAGGATAGCGTTGCAAGTCAATGTTACTCATACGACTGTCTGGAGACTGTTGAAAGAGTATCAATTGTATCCTTATCATTTGCAACGTGTACAGGCCCTGTCACCAGCAGATTACCCTGCACGAGTTAGGTTCTGTCAGTGGTTCTTGCAGCAGTGTGGTGTAATTCCGAACTTTCCTGCCTTAGTATTATTTACAGATGAAGGACAGTTCACACGAGATGGCATAACAAATTTCCACAATCAGGATGTATGGGCGTATGAAAACTCACGTGCGACTGTTCCAACTCATCACCAGGTGCGGTTCTCCCTCAACATGTGGGCCGGTATCATTGGTTATCGATTAGTTGGACCCCATGTACTTGTAAACAGACTTACGGGGCAGGCGTACACAAACTTCCTGGAAAACACCATACCTCATGTTTTAGAAGACACTCCACTGATCAATCGTCAACACATTCACTTCTTGCATGATGGCGCTCCTGCGCACTTCAGTCGTACGGCTCGCCGGTACTTGGATCGAAAGTTTCCTGATAGGTAGAGGTGGCCCAATTGCTTGGCCTCCACGTTCACCTGATCTGAACCCTCTCGATTTCTACTTGTGGGGCCATTGAAAATCATTGGTTTATCCGTCTCCGGTGCCTGATTTGGAATCCCTTCGGAATCGAATTGTGGCATGTTCTGAGGACATACGCAATACTCCTGGAGTTTGGGATCGTGTTCGCAGGTCAATGAGACATCGACGTGAGGTCTGTATTCAAGCAGGAGGTGGACATTTTGAACATCTTCTATAATGACAACGACCTGCGGAAAGAAAAACGTTCCGGTGAATTTCAATGTTGTGAAGGCCATAACTCGGAAATGAAGCATTTCCGGACACATGTTGTAATGAACTATTTTGATTGTCTACATGTGGGAAATACATACCTGAAATTATGCCCCGTATTTTTGAAACAACATTGTATATTGCCAGGGGTTAACGGCATGGTTTCCCTGCTTTCATTATTGTCCTTAACTAGTTCGGACTAGAGGGGTTCTACTGCACGAACATTAAGGTGTCCGTGACACACAAAGGGGTAGGAATGACTGACGTACGTACTGCATATGATATTATGTTTCGGGATATCTTGCCTTTCTTATAGGCTCTAATAAAGTTCGCGTAGTACTTTGGGAGTCTATTATTTCACTTCGGAACAAAATAAATAAACAAAACTGCCAGTTTAGTAAGCCACTGCACACAGCGAGGTGCTCACAGCTCAGGTAAGTTGAAAATAGTGTTTTGTAGCTCGCCGCGCCGCGTCTGTTCCCTGCAGGCTGTCACAGAGCTAGCAGACCGCTTCCAGACACGGGGATGCAGTGCGCGCACGTCCGGGCCAGCTGACGAGTCCACAGCTTTGCATGACGGACTGACCATAAAACTAGCACGCTTCAAAATCACGACCGTTCGGAGAGCTCTCCTACTTAGAACCAGTGTTTAAGCTACAAAATAAGTAGGCTAATTGTCGCAAAAATTCATAAATAAAAAAATTATATTTTTGCAAATTGCGAAATGTACTTAGAACCAGTGTTTAAGCTACAAAATAAGTAGGCTAATTGTCGCAAAAATGCACAAATAAAAAATTACATTTTTGCAAATTGCGAAATGCACTTAGAACCAGTGTTTAAGCTACAAAATAAGTAGGCTAATTGTCGCAAAAATGCACAAATAAAAAATTACATTTTTGCAAATTGCGAAAAGTACTTAGAACCAGTGTTTAAGCTACAAAATAAGTAGGCTAATTGTCGCAAAAATGCACAAATAAAAAATTACATTTTTGCAAATTGCGAAATGCACTTAGAACCAGTGTTTAAGCTACAAAATAAGTAGGCTAATTGTCGCAAAAATGCACAAATAAAAACTTACATTTTTGCAAATTGCGAAATGCACTTAGAACCAGTGTTTAAGCTACAAAATAAGTAGGCTAATTGTCGCAAAAATGCACAAATAAAAAATTACATTTTTGCAAATTGCGAAATGTACTTAGAACCAGTGTTTAAGCTACAAAATAAGTAGGCTAATTGTCGCAAAAATGCACAAATAAAAAATTACATTTTTGCAAATTGCGAAATGCACTTAGAACCAGTGTTTAAGCTACAAAATAAGTAGGCTAATTGTCGCAAAAATGCACAAATAAAAAATTACATTTTTGCAAATTGCGAAATGCACTTAGAACCAGTGTTTAAGCTACAAAATAAGTAGGCTAATTGTCGCAAAAATGCACAAATAAAAAATTACATTTTTGCAAATTGCGAAATGTACTTAGAACCAGTGTTTAAGCTACAAAATAAGTAGGCTAATTGTCGCAAAAATGCACAAATAAAAAATTATATTTATGCAAATTGCGAAATGCTTGTGCAATATTATAAATAATTGTACAGAAACATAAAATTAATAAAGTATGCAAAAACAAAAAGTTATGTAAATTGTTTCTTGGATGTTTTATTACTTTCAGTCCATCTTACCACACTCTAGATATACTTATGTAAGTAAATCATTAGACGTAAGTATGTTTAAAATCATTAGTGCTGAATTTATATCACATTAAAGTGCGTTATTTTATGGATAGAGCAAATAGAGCAACGAAAACTCGATTTTTAAAATTCTAACAGAATACTTTTTTTTGTTGTTGACATAGGGTTTTACAAAATGTTTTTTTTTTTTTTGGTATCCCCAATCAAGTCGTCAATGTTACTGTAGTCTCACTGTTAATTTCTTTGTATTTTTCCTCAATGTCACCAACATCTTCAATGTCATTTTTGTAGTGTATGTCACCATTGTTGTCATTTCCATAATATTTTTCATTTATTTAGTTGTCATATTCGTCGAATTAGGCCTATTCATAATTTTCGTCGTATTACTATTACTTCCCACATTTTATCTTCAACATTTTTATTATTGTACGAGTAGTATATCTATGTCTTGAATGATTGTCATCTCCATAATATTTTTCATTTAAGTCATTTAGTTGTCACTATCGAATATATGCTACTGGAGCTAAATGACACCTGTGAGCAGTATGGAATGAAGATAAATGCCAACAAGACGAAGACCATGATCATAGGAAGAAAAATAAAGAAGGTAAACTTGCGAAATCTAAATAAGGCAGTAGAGCAAGTGGACAGTTTCAAATACTATACTATACCATGTACTTGGGGTGTACTATAAGCAGTAACATGAGCTGCTGCCAGGAAGTCAAAAGGAGGATAGCAATGTTCAAGGAAGCTTTTAATAAGAAAAGGAACATCCTCTGCGAGCCTCTGGGAAAAGAACTAAGAAAGAAACTAGTGAAGTGTTTTGTATGGAGTTTAACATAGTATGGGGGCAGAAACATGAACATTACGACGAAGTGAAGAGAAGCGACTAGAAGCATTTTCAATGGAGAAGAATGGTGCGTGTGAAATGGACAGACAGTAAGAAATGAAGCTGTGTTGGAAAGAATTAATAAAGAAAGAATGATACTGAAACTGATCAGGAAGAGGAAAAGGAATTGGCTAGGTCACTGGTTGAGAAGAAACTGCGTAGTAAAG
The DNA here is from genome assembly GCF_040183065.1 of Periplaneta americana. Lineage (NCBI taxonomy): Eukaryota > Metazoa > Arthropoda > Insecta > Blattodea > Blattidae > Periplaneta > Periplaneta americana. Next base: position 43,110,444 of record NC_091122.1, on the reverse strand, counting down.
GATGCACTGAAAGGAATGGTGAACGGGAGAAGAGTTCGAGGTAGAAGAAGATATCAGATGATAGACGACATTAAGATATGTGGATCATATGAGGAGACAAAGAGGAAGGCAGAAAATACGAAAGACTGGAGAATGCTGGGTTTGCAGTGAAAGACCCGTACTTGAGCAGAACACATTGAATGAATGAATAAATCGTCGAATTATTCGTTATTGTCGTATTTCTATTACTTTCCACGTTTAAGCTTCAACATTGTAATTATTGTAGTACAGCCTATATATATATATATATATATATATATATATATATATATATATATATATATATATCATCATTGTCATCTCAATAATATTTTTCATTTATTTAGTTGTCGTATTGGTGGGGTTACCAGACGTCCGGAAAATCCCGGACATGCCCTACATTTTAACCATCTGTCCGGCGCCCGGAGGGAATTTCTGAAAAATTTTAATTAAATGTACAAAATATGCAAGTGACATTCCGATGAAATAAATTTTAGGATATTATATTTGATGCTTAGGAAACTGATGTTCATTTATTATTTCCGAATTCATTGATATAATATAGGCCTAATTAGCTTTCGGACTTTCTCATCGTCATCTAAATAATGTAGTTTATCAAGAAGGAAACAATGACGATTCATCAGCGACAAGATAAATGTGACAATGTAAAACTGACAATCTTGCAGTGTCAGGGAAATATTCATTTTTATTATAAACACAACTAAATTTAATGGATATCTGTGATATAAGTTTGTAAAGTTTTGCCTTTTAGGCAATTTTATAAAACGAGGACCAAAAAATAACTTCACGAATGTGTGTCATACAATGTTTTTCTACGATACCACAAATTTACATTAAATAAATATTTCAAGTTGGAGAGGCTAAAAGATCACGATTTCACGACCGTCTAAACTCATAACCCCTAAGACATAAGTATCCATGGAATTGCAGCCTATTTTTATTTATGATCACGATTTCATGGCCGTCTAAACCGGACATACAATCAACACTGTGGTTAGGAAAAGTTTAATACTGTATTTTGTTACAATGAGTACTACATATGTTACTATAGATACGGGCTAAAATATAAATATGAATGTTAAATTTGTTACTTATTTGTGTTACGTGTAATATTTACGTCATGAAAGATTGAGTTAATGCATTCATTTCTTATTGAATGTAGTTTGTACAGTAGTGGCGAAAAAACCGGACCGACCCTTGTAGCTGATTTCAGAGCCTTATTCACTCCAGAGCACGATAGACTGGTAACTAAGAGCGTATTCCGAATCTCAGCGCTGAGCAATCTGATGGTATCACGGTGTTCCGAATTTCACCGATGGCGTCACTGATGCTCCACCGGTGTCGCACCGGTGCCATCAGCTTGCAGAGGTGGTGGCAGTCTCCATCAGCCGCTATCAGTGAATCTGATTGGTTCTTGTATAGAGCGGGAATTAGCAGACGAATGACATCGTGCACTGTTGTGTCATGGCGGTGTGTTCTGCTATATTGTTTGTAATGAGCACAACGTAAAAACAATATATTAATGGCTTATGAGCGAACATGTCAACGGACCAATTATTACTACTGGTTCAAGAAATGAATTGTTTATGCTCTCTTTTCTTTGAACGAAATGGCAGTACGGAAATTTCGCAAAATTTTGCTAGCGTAGCACAGACAACAACTTATACAGTCTCCATGACAGCCATTAATCCTTCCAGCAGTTTTATTCCTAATTCGCTGTAGCGTGACGTCATTGTTGCCCACCGGTCCGGTGAGATTCGGAATACGCTGTAAGACTTTCGTGATTCGAATCTTGCCTGGGAAGGAAACTTTTTTTGTTCCTTATTCAAATTTATTCCCAATACTTTTCGATTGCTGGTAAAATTCAAGTTCTGGGAATAATAAGTTAATTAAGTAGTAAAATGTCGCTGCAATCGAAAAGTATTGGGAATACGAGTAAATTTGAATAAGGAACAAAAAGAAAGTTTTCCTTCCCAGGCAGGATTCGAACCACGAAAGTCTTAGTTACCAGTCTATCGTGCTCTGAAGTGAACAAGGCTCTGAAATCAACTACAAGGGTCGGTCCGTTTTTTTTTGCCACTACTGTACAATGAATATTGAATTTTCTTTGGTAGTGCGTAAAATGAATAGAAGTGTGAAAAGTGATTACTTGCTCTTTACGCAATAGTATTTTAAAGGCTCTCTTTACACACTTATAACAGTGGGTAAAATGTAACTTTATGCACAATCCTAGAAAAAGTTACTAACGTATGATTGGAATAGCCACCATCATCAGCGTCATCATAACAGACGTCGTCTGCATTATTCTTTCGAGATCAGTGGACTAGCTCGCTTTCTGACTAACCCTAGAGAGACTAGCCAGATAATCACAAAGCCGTGGGATGTCCAGGCCTTAACGCCGTACACAGAGACTGAGGTGCAGCATCATAATAAAACAGAGCGGCGGGCGGCCTAGATCGAGGCGCGGCGCAGGGACGTGTAGCAAGGATTTATTCCGTTTTCCGAACTTTTAGCATCTCATCAGCATCACGCTGCTGTAACAATGGCCCAGACATGTGAATTGCGATAACAATGGACAGAGCATGAAAAGCGTCGTGATGGAGACGTGACCATACGTTCCACTGTCGCTCGTCTGTTATCTGGACGCTACATGGTGATTTCCTCGCTGCAACAGCGACACAAGTCCAAAGAAACTGGAAACTGGCGGAGCTTGTGTATCTCCAGTATCGAATTTATCTTCAGAGCATTGATGTTAGATATCCTACCTCAAATGTGTATAGTCTGGATATTTCTCTACGCAGTAGGAAATAAATTTCACTCCCGTTCTCAACAAAATAACTAAATTCAAGCCAGTCTTCGGACTGTTGCCTAAACATACATACATACATACATACATACATACATACATACATACATACATACATACATACATACATACATACATACATACATACATACATACGGGAGAGTTGGGTAGTATCGGACATCGGATAATATCGGACAGTGAGTTTCTTTCATCTACAACCAGATGATAGTACTTGAATGACATGGTTACGTTTCTGTAATGTAACATACAGTTACGTAACCACGTCATTCAAGTGCTACCATCTGTGGTAGATGAAAGAAACGCACTGTCCGATATTACCCGATGTCCGATACTACCCAACTCTCCCCTACATACATACATACATACATACATACATACATACATACATACATACATACGTCGACCTGGTTGGCGAGTTGGTATAGCGCTGGCCTTCTACGCCCAAGGTTGCGGGTTCGATCCCGGGCCAGGTCGATGGCATTTAAGTGTGCTTAAATGCGACAGGCTCATGTCAGTATATTTACTGGCATGTAAAAGAACTCCTGCGGGACAAAATTCCGGCACATCCGGCGACGCTGATATAACCTCTGCAGTTGCGAGCGTCGTTAAATAAAATATAACATTTAACATTTACATACATACATACATACATACATACATACATACATACATACATACATACATACATACATAGGGGAGAGTCGGGTAGTATCGGACATCGGGTAATATCGGACAGTGAGCTTCTTTCATCTACAACCAGATGATAGTACTTGAATGACATGGTTACGTTTCTGTAATGTCGCATACAGTTACGTAACCACGTCATTCAGGTACTACCATCTGAATGGTACACGGGAATAACGATCAAGGTTCATTTTAGAAAGTTTCGAGAAAAACGAATTTTAAAGTTTAAGCACTTAATACTTTGTTATGTGTGTATTTAATAGAAATTGACTTAGTGGAATGCCAAGAACGACTATTTCTTACTACTAGTTAGACCACATGATAGTACTTCATTTCCACTATAAGATAGCATTATTAACTCAATTTCGATTTTTGATGGATCTTGATCGTTTTTCCCGTGTACCCTTCATCTGTGATAGATGAAAGAGACGCACTGTACGATATTACCCGATGTCCGATACTACCCAACTCTCCCCTACATACATACATACATACATACATACATACATACATACATACATACATGCATACATACATACATGCATACATACATACATACATACATACATACATACATACATACATACATACATAGGGAGAGTTGGGTAGTATCGGACATCGGGTAATATCGGACAGTGAGTTTCTTTCATCTACAACCAGATGATAGTACTTGAATGACATGATTACGTTTCTGTGATGTCGCATACAGTTACGTAACCACGTCATTCAGGTACTACCATCTGTGGTAGATGAAAGAAATGCACTGTCCGATATTACCCGATGTCCGATACTACCCAACTCTCCCCTACATACATACATTACATTACATTACATTACATACATGCATACATACATATATACATACGTACATAGTTTCCAGTTCCAATAAAATAATTTTGCATAATGTTTCTATCACGTTTATGGTTTAAGTAAGAAACGAAGCTGTGTTGGAAAGAGTGGGTGAAGAAAGAATGATGCTGAAACTGATCAGAAAGAGGAAAAGGAATTGGCTGAGAAGAAACTGCCTACTGAAGGATGCACTAGAAGTAGGCCTAATGGTTTTTTTCAGTAGGTTATTTTACGACGCTTTATCAACATCTTAGGTTATTTAGCGTCTGAATGAGATGAAGGTGATAATGACGGTGAAATGAGTCCGGGGTCCAGCACCAAAAGTTACCCAGCATTTGCTCATATTGGGTTGAGGGAAAACCCCGGAAAAAATCTCAACCAATAACTTGCCCCGACCGGGAATCGAACCCGGGCCACCTGGTTTCGCGGCCAGACGCACTGACCGTTACTCCACAGATGTGGACGGCCTAATGGTGGACGGGAGAAGAGTTCGGGGCAGAAGAAGATATCAGATGATAGACATTAAGATATAGGCCTATTGTGAGGAGACAAAGAGGAAGATAGAAAATAGGAAAGACTGGAGAATGTTGGGTTTGCAATGAAAGATCTGCCTTTGGGCAGAACACTATGAATGAATGAATGAATGAATGAATGAATGAATGACTTAATAAAGTTTTATAATTAATTACTCGTTTCATGCTTTTAAATTGGTTTATTTTACGACGCTTTATCAAGTGCTATAGTTATTTAGCGTTCGAGTGAAATGAAGGTATAGGCCTAATGACAGCGAAATGAGTCCGGGGTCCAGCGCCGAAAGTTACCCAATATTTACTTTTGTTGGGTTAAGGGGAAAACCCGGAAATAAACCTCAACCAAACCTGACTTGTCCCAATCAGGTTTTGAACCCGGACCCGTTCGTTTCACGGTCAAACAAGCTAATCTTTACTCCACAGCAATAGCCATATTTCATGTTTAATTATTATGATTGATATGTGTGTGCTTAACTCTGATTGAGGTTCTGGCTGATATGTACATCTGTTATGAGGCAGTGGGCCACATCTCACTTGACGATATGTGTCAGAGGAAGGATAATTTGTTTATATGCATCTGAAGTCTGATTAGTGTAATATGTAGCTAATCGGCGATGTGTGCATTGGAGGGGGAAAAGGAACTGGCCAACCTGCCGCATTATCTCCTGTCCTAGCTGCCTTATAAGTGGTGTCATGTTGGTATCACTTATGGGGTTCAAACATGTCTTCGGATAGTTGACTCAACAACAACATATATTATGGGTGCTAGCATACATACATGAAAATTTTGAACGTTCGTGTATATTTCGTTGTTAAGAGTAGGCCATATTTCCTACATACACAATGGGCCAAAAAAAAAACCGGCACAAAATTAGAAATACTCTATTTTCAGAAATACGTAACATTAATTTATAATGAATACACTGTTGGAAAGAGTAGACTTTAAAGATGAGCAGGACTTTTTATTATGTTTTTTGAGGCTCAATTAAAATCTTATCGAGGTCAATACACAATGATGCGAAAAATGTGGTTTTTGAAGACTATTTATTACTTCAAAACGCAGAAACTGAATGTTGGTAAAATTAATAATAATTAATGATCTTTCAATTAATCAAAATAAAAAATTATGCTCTATATGACCGCCATTTGCCCGCACAACCATTTGTAGGCGCCTTCTCCATTGTCCAATAGCACTGGATATCTGTCTTTGATCAAGCCGGTCCCAACATTCAAGTAGGCGTTGTTTTAAATGTTCAATATTACGAATTCTTGTTTTGTAGTAAACTGCTTTTTGTAATGACTCCATACAAAATAGTCTATAGGATTAAGATCTCGTTTGAAACTCCAGCGGAAACCACCAGAGAATCTGAGAAATGCGATCTTTCACGAAATAATCTCTCAGGAGGGATATCATGTCCGTGTCTTGCTAATCAATCGTTGTACACTTGAAACAGACCATTCTCGTTGAGCGTAGTTCCTTACAATTTGACGGGCAGATAAATTATCATATTGGTGCAAATGTTTAATGAAAATCTTGTCTTCGTTCGTTAAGCGACCCATTATTCACAAAATGGCAACTCAAAACGGAAGAAAACAAATGATGATAGCATAACAAACGGCTTGGCCTGCTGAACTCGTAAGACCATAATGCTTAGTTCGGCATAAAACGATCGATTTTGCACTGCCTCACAAAAATAAAAAATGTTTAATAAATGGTAAAACATTAAATATTACAGTACTTTCCCGGTCTACAAGGACTGTGAAATTTGTCTGTGAAATAATCTTTCAAGTGGAATCATTAGCTACTGGAATATAACAATTTAAATTTTGTGCCGCTTTTCTTGGCCCACTGCATAAACGAGTAGGTATAATTATTGTAACTTTTACGTTGAATGCTGCTTTGTAGATTTTCTAGATGTTTTAAAAGCATTAATGCACAACACAATGTCAATACGGCGGTTGCTGTCGTCTGCGATACAAAGAACTTTTCTGTTGATTTTCGAATTTGGCATTTTTTCCGGTTATTATATGCTTATTTAAGTTGTGTTAACTCTCGCTAGTGGTTTTATATTTTACTTTATCCGTCTTAGTATTTATTTTATTATTGTAAATATTTTTGTTTTATCACTATTATTATTATTATTGTTATTATTATTATTATTATTATTATTAATGAATTATTTTGTATTACAATCTTTGTATAATTTCTATCAAGATTATTATATTATTATTATTATTAATATTATTATTATTGTTGTTGTTACTATTATTTATATCATCAGCATTATTATTTGAACCCTGTAAAATTTATGTAGACTACTGGACTGTACCCGAGCACGAGCATTATGCTCATTTCGGGTATCTATTCATACGTGGTGTGTCTAAAAAGTTCGGTGAATGGTGTCATCCGAACGGCAACTTGGCGCATGTGCTCTTGCGCATGTTCATGGTTCTTCAGAGATTTGGGGAGAATCGATACACAGCATGCAATGCATGTGACTGGCAGTGTAAACAGACTGCGACCAGTTGAACGTAGTCAGTGTGAGAGGAAGTGTCACAGTGCAATGGAGCAACGTGTAAACATCAAGTTCTGCTACAAAATGGGGAAGACTGCAACGGAGACACATGGGATGTTGGTGCAGGTGTATAGGAGGGAAGCCGTGAGCAGAAAATGTGTTTACGAATGGTTTAAACGCTTCCGTGAAGGGAAGGAAACAATTGAGGATGAGCCACGTTCAGGTCGGCCATCGACAAGCAGAACCCCAGAAATGGTCTAGAAAGTGCGACAAATGCTGGCACAAGATCGGCGACTGACTCTAAGATTGATTGCGGAGGAATTGGACATTATCAAGGACACGGTGCACACCATAGTCCGCGATGATTTGGGTAAGCGGAGGATCTGCTCCCGATTTGTGCCGCACAAGCTCACAGACGAGCAGAAAGCAAAACGGATGGAAACTTCTGGTGATTTAATTTCCATGTGTGACCAGGATCCATTGCTTCTGAAAACCATCGTCACGGGAAATGAGACCTGGTGCTACCAGTTCGATCCGGAATCAAAACGGCAACCGATGTCATGGTGTTCATCGACTTCCCCGCGACCAGAAAAAGCCGTCTGCAAAAATCCAAGGTGAAAACACTGTTGATCGCCTTCTTCGACAACAACGGCATCATCCACAAGGAATTTGTTCCTGCAGGTCAAACCATTAATGCTGCATTTTACCAGTCCGTTTTGAACCGATTGCTACAGCGTATCCGGCGGGTTCGGCCAGAGTTGCACAGGACTGGAAAATGGATGCTGCTCCATGACAATGCCCCTGCACACTGTGCGATCCGTGTGCGCCAATTCCTGGCTCAGAAGATGGTAACTGTTCTTGAACATCCTCCGTACTCCCCTGATCTGGATCCTGCGGACTTCTTCCTGGTTCCCCGCTTGAAGGCGGCCATGAAAGGTGAACGTTTTGCGGACGTGAATGCCATCAAAGATCGTGTGACAGCCGTTCTGCGATCGATTCCACAGGAGGCCTTTGCTGATAGTTTCCAGAAGCTGTACGAACGTTGTCAAAAGTGTGTTGTAGCGGGTGGCGACTATTTTGAAGGTCAATAAAGAAAATTTGTTTGTATCTTTGTTTTGTTTGTTTTCTGATAGCATTCACCAAACTTTTTAGTCTAAATCAGGGGAGTATGGAGGGTGTTCAAGAACAGTTACCATCTTCTGAGCCAGGAATTGGCGCACACGGATCGCACAGTGTGCAGGGGCATTGTCATGGAGCAGCATCCATTTTCCAGTCCTGTGCAACTCTGGCCGAACCCGCCGGATACGCTGTAGCAATCGGTTCAAAACGGACTGGTAAAATGCAGCATTAAAGGTTTGACCTGCAGGAACAAATTCCTTGTGGATGATGCCGTTGTTATCGAAGAAGGCGATCAACAGTGTTTTCACCTTGGATTTTTGCAGACGGCTTTTTTTTTTGTCGCTGAGAAGTCGGTGAACACCATGACATCGATTGCCGTTTTGATTCCGGATCGAACTGGTAGCACCAGGTCTCATCTCCCGTGACGATGGTTTTCAGAAGCAATGGATCCTGGTCACACATGGAAGTTTCCATCCCTTTTTGCTTTCTGCTCGTCTGTGAGCTTGTGCGGCACAAATCGGGAGCAGATCTTCCGCTTACCCAAATCATCGCGGACAATGGTGTGCACCGTGTCCTTGCTAATGTCCAATTCCTCCGCAATCAATCTTAGAGTCAGTCGCCGATCTTGTGCCAGCATTTGTCGCACTTTCTCGATCATTTCTGGGGTTCTGCTTGTCGATGGCCGACCTGAACATGGCTCATCTTCAATTATTTCCTTCCTCCCGTACACCTGCACCAACATCCCATGTGTCTCCGTTGCAGTCTTCCCCAATTTGTAGCAGAACTTGATGTTTACACGTTGCTCCATTGCGCTGTGACACTTCCTCTCACACTGACTACGTTCAACTGGTCGCAGTCTGTTTACACTGCCAGTCACATGCATTGCATGCTGTGTATCGATTCTCCCCAAGTCTCTGAAGAACCATGTGCATGCGCAAGCACATGCGCCAAGTTGCCGTTCGGATATGACACCATTCACCGAACTTTTTAGACACACCACGTATGTATTCAATTCAAATGTAAATTGTAAATAAATTTGAAAATTTGAAAAATTTGAAATGTGTAAAATTTCTTTGGTCAGGGAGTGAATGTGAGGGACGGTTATTTATGATCTTAAGAGTTGTAGCCAGTTTTATGACGAAACTTGATGGAAACCTCAAGGGACTCTATCCGAATATGATTTAGACTTGTACAGCTCATTGATTGCACAGGTTGCAGAAGAGGTCCGCAATTCATTCCCAGATGCAAACAATGTTAAACCTTCTCTTACCCCGAGAGCCTTGATAAGAAGATGGGGTACTTTACTTGACGTTTCTGTCTTACAGCAAGGATTTTTTTTTTCGAAATTTATTCACTGCTTTTATGTGAGTTTCTGAAAATAATTTTTAACTTCATATTCTATTTCAGACAGTTAACTCTAATGTCAACGGCGCTACATGTGTGTCAGAGGTGAAGAATGCCATGGCTGCAACAAGCATACTGTACATAATAACTTTGCAGACATCAAGTCCAACTTCTATGTCATTCGGCGACACACTGAGCTTGGAGCTGAGAGAAAAATTGAAGACGTTGGATGCTGTCATCAAATGTGTAGAAGCAGCAAGAAGCAAGGAAGGAGTTGTCATCAAACAGAAGATACGAAACATCCTGGTAAAAAAAGAAAATGAGAGATTGTTGAAGTTAAGAAATCAAGAAAGTGCTAGAAAGTTGTGATGATGATGATGATGATGATGATGATGACGACGATGATGATGATGTAAACCTCAATTCCACTGTGTTATCAGAATTTAAGGTTTGATTTTTCACTTCGTGTGATCAAGTTCTTCAGTGCACAAATTGTACTGACAGGTGAAATTGGTCGAGAATTCGGAAAAGGTGATTGTTTCTAAAGTTTGATTTTATTAATCCAAAATAGTAAATGAGATTTTTCTCTGCATACAATTGTTAATGAAATTAGGGCTTGTATGTAGACAAATATTTTTCTTTTAGATCGAAGAGCAATTTTCAGATGCAAGCATATACAATTTTATCAAAATAGGGCTTGAAGTGAAACTCCACTGAAAATCATGAACATCTAAGAAAAAAATATGTATTAACTATTTCACGTCTTTAGAACGTATATTTTCATACCTCAAATGGATTTAGTTCAATTCTGATTACAAATATGTTTAAAAATGTTTTAAAATTAAGGCTGTAAGGGGCGGGGCATTAAAGAGCTGCAAAATTATTTTTTCATCAAAGAATTCTATTTTACAAATTTCTGATTACAAATCTTGTAGCTTTTTGCTCTAAAGTTGGCTCCCTGAAGTTACTATATAATGTAGAGGAGGAAAATTTTAATAGTAATATGTTACATAAATATTCATTTTACTTTCAGTTTAATTTCCCCGTAAGTTTATTTTTCTTGATTCAACACCAACTTTTAATGCCAAATGTTAATCAATATGGGAGAAATTTTTAATGCAAATATTTATGAGGTAGCATTTATTTTGTAAGAAATGTTGCTAGTTTATTTTATTAATGTATACTTTTTCATGAATCGTAGAAAAATAACATATTTAAAATTTCAAATTTTTTTTTTTTTGAAAATGAATACATCAGATATTTCATAAAATGAATGCATAGGAATATTTCTTTATGTGTTGTGAATGTAACCAAAAAAATAAGCTTAAAAATTCTACTAAAAACTTGGATTTGAAAATATTTCTAAAAATATATGTATAGAAAAAAGAAATTAAAATTAAAAGACCAAAAACATTTTGGTGTTAAAAATTTGGATTTTGTTAGTCCTTTACATACTAAACATGCTTTAAAAATTTGGTCGAAAAAATGATTAGGAACAAAGTCGTAATTTTTAGTGGAGTGTTCCCTTTAGGATAAGGAGGAATACATTTTATAAAACATATAAAGCTGGCACCCTTAAAAATTACATATTACTGGCTGGGTATTGTGCTTGCAGGGCAGGGCATTTGAATGCATAACTTGGTCAATTTTATAAACGCCTTCAAATTCATTCACACATAAATCTATATGTTCTTATTAAATTGGTATAAGAAAAATGAAAAAAAAAAAAAAACACTTTTATTACCTTCAAAAATAAATGTCTGAGAAAATGAGCAATTGTGTTTGCATGGGAAGGCCATTCAATGCACAACTTCTAAATTTTATAGATATCTTAAAATTTATCTTACAAATAGGCTACTATAAAGCTAAAAGTTCGTATTAAATTAATATAGATTAATAAAAATGAAAAATCAATTTTTTTTATCCTCTAAGTTGTATGTAACCCATTAAATCGAGAACCTTAAAACTATGGCAAATACGATACCCAATTATTGGCAACTGATTTCCAATTTATCAACTTTCGGCGTCGCTGCGTCAGTGGTGGATTTTAGGCAACCAGCGAGAGCCAAATGTTCGTAAAAGCTATGATGCCTGTCTTATACAATCCATCACTGAGCAATTCTTACCTTCCTGACTACTCGAAACATTACTGTTTCAGCCGGAGAAAGTGAAGTGGAGAGTTAAGGGATAAGTTAGTCTGCAGTGACTCGAATGAGGTATTAGCGCCCAGACCTGATAGGCTAATGTACTTCGTACTGTTGGCAGTTTCTTTTAAAGAGAAGTCCAATAATTATATGAGCAATTTTATTATCGGTACATGTTGAAATTGGATATCTCTTTTGTAATCACGGTGTATATTTGTTTCAATGTGTCAAATTTAGTACTAATGAAGACCTCCGCGGAATAAGGAGTAACCAAAAATTCATGTTTTTGGACAAAGGACATTTTTTCAGGAGCATATTTCATTAGGCCTATACTGTCACAACCGTTTCACTAAACAAGGATAGAAGTTTATTCAGCATTGAACGCAATAATGTATTTTATGCTCGACCATGACGAAATGTTGTAATTATACACCTGGTAGTAGCCCTTTAATGCACCTCATTAAAGTACACCTATTCATTATAATTCAGTTGTTCAGCCAATGAGAAATCACCATTGTACCATTATAAAACCGCAAGTATCGATTATTCTCGGATATTCAATCGAAAGACAATTAGCGAAAAGTCACGGAGGCTGGAAATCCAATACTGTCGCAGAAGGTTATGTTCTGTTACTATAATAATTAGCGTTAATTGTAAATAATATTCAAATAAATTCAATTTGTCATCTCGTTTTTCAATTCTAAATCAATTTGCAGGTTATATCAAGACTAATATTCATGTTATTCTCTAGATTATATCAAGATCAATGACATTCGTGCCTCGGAAAAAATCAATACTTTCGCGTCTGCGCACATCTCACAATTCAGGTCAGTTCCGCTCCTCATTTACATAATCATAACATGAATACTTATGAATAATTTCAAGTTAGAAATATGGTCGAGCATAAAAAGTCGTATGAAACTTGCCTATAATGGTAATCAAGACGCTCGTACGAAAATTATGAAACTCGCTTGCGCTCGTTTCATAAACAAACATACTCGCGTCTTTAATTACTATCATTATAGGCTCGTTGCATAATGTACTATTATAAATCAGGCCTGGGCGCTAATAACTCAATTGAGTCACTGCAGACTACGTCTTAACTCCCCACTTCACCTTCACCGGCTGAGACAGTAATGTTTTGGTGCGGTACGACCAGACAGGAAAGCCACTGATGGATTTTAGCATGTGGGTATAATAGCTTTTACGAACTTTCGGCTCTCGCTGGTCACCTAAAATCCACCACTGATGCACAGAACCTTACTGTAAAAAGGTAAAGGTATCCCCGTCACATGCCATGAAGGCACTTGGGGGGCATGGAGGTAGAGTCCATGCTTTCCATGACCTCGGCACTAGAATGAGGTGGTGTGGTCGGCACCACGCTCTGACCGCCTTTTACCCCCGGGAAAGACCCGGTACTCAGTTTTATAGGAGGCTGAGTGAACCTCCGGGCAGTTCTGGAAATTTGGAAACGAGAAAAATTCCGTCCACAATCGGGAGAGCCTTACTGTGCATTTGTTTATAAGGCGGTGAAGCGAAAAGAATATGAGCGGGGATTTCTCCGTCCCTTTCACCTCCCATTTTATGCCTAGGACTGTTACAAACAAACGTTTTAAATCAGGGATGAGACGACATTAGCTCCCAATCCATGGTAGAAGAGCTCGACCTTGATCACGAGCGCATAGCGCATCCGCTATATAGCGTAGTAACGTAGACGTCAGGGATGTACATGCACATGCAGTGAATAAAGGCAGCAATTATTACAATAACTTGCGTTACTAAATTTCTGGCTATGTAATAGGGCTAATTATTCAGTTATTTAATATACATGTACATATAAAAACAAATCGCAAAGGGAAGGGTTTTTAGGAACAAAAAGAGAAATAGGAAAAGTTAATTGTATGTCAACCATTTTCTTGTTAACAGCAATTATTTATTATGTAAATACTTCACTTCATTAGTTAGGAGAAACTAATAGGGTCTACCTGCTCCACGTGTGTGATCTCTAAGTACTTTTGAGCATCTGTTGAAAAAATAATAATGACAGTATTGATTGAAATAGAGTGTATTGATTGTGTGATTGTAAAATGTAGTCCTTACTCTCCAGTCGTGATTATGTAATGAGTTTTCTTAGAGCGATTTGTGAGATGCACGTAATACAAAAAAACAAATTGATTAAATTAAGATATTGAGAGCCATCGTAATTTTTGGAGTCAATCATTTAAGGTGATAGCCTATGTATGATTTTTAAAACTTCCACAATTTTCGGCTAAAATTTGTGAAATTTAAACTATATAAACAGGTCTACAATAATATCATCTGTACAAAATTTGGTGCAATTAGGTCTAATAGTTTTGAAATTATATTTTTAAGTATATTTTTATATTGACGTTACTAAAAAAGCTCCTTGCATCATAGTTTTCAAATGTTTAGTTCATATTTGCTAAAAATCCTGAAAATAGTTATTGGAATAAAAGTGAATTAGCATTTTGAGCTTAGTAATAGTATAAGTTAAAGTGCAATCAAAGATAAAATATTATTTCTAAATTAAAGAAACACGTAGTCTAATAAAAGTACATATCCAGAAACAAGCAAGAAATAAAACATCAACAATACATTTAAAATAAAGAAATAAAAGGAATCTAGATACAGTCTAGATTTAGATTTTAGATTTATTTATTTAACCTGGTAGAGATAAGGCCGTCAGGCCTTCTCTGCCCCTCTACCAGGGGATTACAACTATAACATGAACAATAAGATTACAATTAATATTAAATTTACAATTACAATTACAATAAAAATTAAAGTACGACAAGAATACCTGATTAATGAAAGCTAGACATTTTATCATAGAAGTTAAGAACAAAGAATATTTTTCTATTTACTAAATTACAAATTAAACCTACAATAACAAAATTCTATAGTGATGAAATTACCGGATATTGAGATATTTTGTGGTAGATTAAAAGAACTATTTACAAGAAACCATGTCTGAACGAGTCTCAATTACTGACCAAGTGCCTAGTAAGTTTGCGTTTGAATTGTCTACTGTCCCAAATGTAAATTAATTTACATTCGATGTCAAATCCGAAATGAATTTATTTCTCTCTTATCCTGAATAATGCCTATATATCTTTTTTCATGTTGCGTTTCATAATGCCGTTTTATGTTGCTTTTTTGCAAATGGTATATTTTTTACACAATAAACACTGGACTTCATCACCATGTTCGAAGCATAAATATTGTATCTTCCACTCTTTCTTGAAAGCTTTAAGCACTTCCGTTCCGTCATGATGCGCTGTGTTCTAAGATCTGTACATCCTTTAGCAATGTTTACAGGTAAAAGAGCTCCGCGCGCGCGCAGCGGGCAGAAAAGAGCTCTCGCTCTAAAGTACTAGTCGCCATCGCAAGACTGTTTTAAATATATTTTTTCCACCTACATCACATTATTTCAAGAATCCGATGTTACGTTGTTATCCCGGGGAGGTATTCATCTAATGAAAGGAAAAAGAGTCGCATATATACAAACACAGACCCACGGCTTTCAAGGCATACTGCGGATAAATGGCAGAACTGTGACCCATTTTCAAATTGCACACCACTTTGGCGGGCCACGTTGTGCATGATGTGTATCTGTGAAGAGTTATTTCGTGTACTACGGTGAGTGTATGTTAAGTGTTCGTCTAAGTATAGTGTAGGGGATGAGTGAGGATGATCATGAAGGTGAGGAAGGGAGTAGGGAAAACCCGGTGCCGGCACGTAGCCTACTCCTGTCGAATAGCACCAAGGGGGCCGCCAGTCTTAATGTCCCCATCCCACGGACGAATCAGTATCAACAGTGACATATGCCTTCCCTTCATATGCACTGCGGAGAGATTTGGGATTTAACCCAGGCGTATTTGGTGCACAATTTAGCGATTAAAAGTTGTGCACCGCCATCTCTCCTAGTCCCGAGGTAGAAATTTTACAAGAAAATTTCTGATCCCGCCGGGAATCGAACCCGGGTCGGCTAGTCTGGAGGCAGAAGCGCTACCACAGAGCTAACTCTGCGGACTTTGTAAAAATTGTAAAAATTTGTAAAAATTATACTTGTAATCTTGTAAAATTTCGACTTGTTGCACATCTGAAAGCTTCATTGCTAATGTAAGATCTGTTGTTGTTGTTTTCTAATGCCAGGCGTTTGACAATAAAGTCATTTGACCTCTTGCACTCCAATATTTTTCAAAGATATTATCATGGTCAGCCACTGAAGCACAGATTTTGAGGTGTTCCGAATAGATTTCTTGGTTTGAGTTGCACAATGGGCAGTTAGGGGACAGATATATTCCAATTCTATGCAGGTGTTTGGCCAAACAATCATGGCCTGTTGCCAATCTGAATGCAGCTACAGACGATTTGCGTGGTAAATCGGGAATTAACTGTGAATTATGATGCAGAGAGTTCCATTTTTTCCCCTGGGGTTGTGCTATCAAATTTTGTTTCTTGAAGTCTAAGTATAATGTAAGATCTATGGAATATAATAAATGAAATGAAATGAAAAAAGTCACTGTTTATGCCAGAGCACGACACCGGAAATGGCCGTATGCAACCTGCGGCCCACTGGATGAGCACTCCCGCACTTGGCGATGTGTCACTGTTATCCACACAATGGGGCAGAGTTGCACCATTGTTGCGCGATGCAAGGCCGTGATTGTTGGTATGAGGATTTATGGCCCCCGCGAGTGCTGGTATCTGCATGAGCGCCCCTTCCCCCCGTCATAAAGCATGACAAGGGTCCGCACCGCTTGACCGGGCTTCATTCCCCGACAACGTCCACAACGCATCGCATGCATACTGTACACTTTATAGGTTCCTTGAGGAAATGGGATGATGGCTGGCTTCCGGTTTCGCAAGACGGATCTCGATCTCCGTACAAGATGGGGTACATACGCAATCTTGTTTTATTGTAACGTACGGCGATTTTTTTCAAGCTGTACCGCCGCAGTGTCTAGCAAGCCGTCAATTGCTGCGCACAGCCTTCAGAATCGTAGTGCTAAGCTTGCACAGGTACGAATTGTAGCTGAGGTAACTGTCTTCACGTAAGTCACGTGCACTTTGTTCTAGCATCCACTGCTGTCATCAAGAGCCAGTGAATAATACACGATTTTTCTAGCTTCATTTTTTAACCTTCCTCTTCTCTCGATACTTGGCCAAGAAATTCGTAATTTTTCAAAATTAAATACTTCTTATGAACAAGTTATTTAAGCTATTTTAATCATTACTCTTTTAAGAAATTCTGTTCTATTAAAAGGCTTTAGAGCACGAGATATTTCAAACCCCATTAGGTAGCTGACTTCCTTACATTTATTTATCTCATCTTTCTCTTCCTGGCTATGATTTAAGACATGTCAATTCCTGGCGCTCAAAGTTACTTGGCACATAATATTGAATCAGTTTTTCTACTATATTATTATTAAATGAATAACTAACACTATCAAAGAAACAAGATTATAATTTTATAAAGTTATGGCAGTCCCTATGTTGCTGTACGGCTCTGAATTCTGGACTCTCACTAAATCCGAAGAAAAAAGAATCGAGGTAAATGAAATGAGATTTTTGAGGAGTATAGCAGATTATACTCTTTTAGACAAGACACGCAATGAAGACATCAGACTAGAACTGAATATATTCAATTTAATTGAAAAACTCACAGAATATAGGAATAAATGGAAGCAACACTTTGAAAGAATGACTGAAGGCCGTATTCCTACATTAATATTCGACTACAGACCAACTGGTAAACGAAACATAGGTAGACCCAGGAAAACATAGCTTCAACAATTTTAAAATGTATATACTTCATGAGACCGGAACGAGCCAAACAAGGCTTAAACCATGTGGATGATGATGATGATGATGATGATGATGAATAACTAATAGTTACCCTCATCTAAAGATTAAGAAGATTAAAAGTGAGATAAAACCTAATAATTTTGTCCTTCTAGGGAGAAGATCTAAAAATATCAGTATTCATGCACGTACAGAAGAATTGTAGAAACACATACTTAGTGGTCTGTAATAATAATAATAATAATACTAATAATAATAACAATAATAATAATAATAATAATAATAATAATAATAATAATAATAATAATAATAATAATAGACTAATAATAATAATTTATTCAGTATGGCAATTAATGTTCCTATATACTCCTAATTCAACCGTCGAGCAAAGTAAACATATTACATTTTGTCCGACAGAACAACAAAAAAGTTCTCCTCATCTTTACGAAATCACTTCTTATTGCTTGTAGAGACAGAGTTTATAGAGCGATATGATACCGCCACTGCTTGCCTTCAGTACGTAAATGAAACAAACAGCAATGTACAGGAAACTCCTCGTACCCGTTTGGATGTCTGTGATTACACGATGTAATCACGACACCCGCTTTGGTCACCGCTGCTGTAGGCCTACGTATCAAATACGAAATTCTTTATACGTGCACAGCAAAAATACTTTCACCTCAACCGAAACTAATCTTATTACAGACTTCCTGGACAGTGTTAAAGAAGAGCGCTTGAAATATTTGAATGGTCGATATTCGATTTATTCAATTTAAAAATTCTAATAAGTTGGCGAAAATATATTGACCTACAGTCTAACCCATACCTGCATAAATAGCGCTCAACTTCTTGATCTTCAATGTGACTTAAGGGGTAAAGTTCGTCTGAATAATACTACTAGCCTGGTTGAGTTTTACAAGACTAAACATTAGCAATAATTTCCACGACTACACAGGCTGGCTGTAAAAATGATTGCTATGTTTGGCTCAACATTTATATTTGTGAGCAACTGTTTTCTATAATCAACTTTAATAAAGGCAGACATCGAACATCTGTAACTGATGTTTCATTACGATCAGTAGGCTACTGTTCCTTTCAGCTGCCAAAAGCATAAAACCTCGTTTTGATGTACTGATAAATAAAAATATAACAAAATAACATTGTACATTTAAGTAGCTATAGAATTTCTATTATTTCTGTAAAATAAATATTTCTTTATTAATTAATAATAGTCCAATATAGTTTTGCAAACAATGAACGGGAATTCATTTCATAAACACTCGTAATAGTACTTCCTTTTGTGTATATTTTGTACGAGATCACCCCTTCTTCCAGTCCACCTCCTTATACAGAGCGCAGCTAATATCTGCATTCCGCTCATGAGCTGTGAGCAGGGTCGGAGAGCGCAAACCTTGTGCAGGCCTGGTCTAAACGCACGTGTGTGCCAAAGTTAAAAAAAAAAATCTGTTCGATAGTGAAATCTAAAACCGCCAGTATAACGCTAAAATGAAACTGAAAACCGCTAGAAAATCATCTACTCGCTAGATAGAAAATATTCCAGCTAGATTAAGACCGCGATCCGCTAGATCTGGCGGAAATTCCGCTGTTCTGGCGGCAACACTGCTGCCTAAACTTGTAAAAGAGCAAGCAGTTCTCTTGAATATCACCCCGAAGAACTGCCTCCGCCTCATTTGAATCGCTCAGCCGCTGTCTATGCTAATGCACATCTCGTGTCCAGATGTCTTGCTCGTGACTGGCTGTTTTCTTCCGTCCGTGTCACTCTCAGGCTGAGGTGCTGTATCAGGGCTATAATTGGGCCCCCTGCCGGGCTGACGAGTGGCGTGACGTGGCGTGACGCGGCGCCAGGCGGATCCGAGCAGCACCACGACGGCTGATTCACCGGCACGAACACGCGCGCCGCGTCCCGGCTTCGAGACCCACCAGCTGCAACAGGCGACTCCACCAACATGCATGAGCACGTCATGAAACGTGAATGTCATGCTAGTGTTCTTCTCTTGACATGTCGTCTTTTTTCTCTCTTGCTGACAGTTCTTCTGTAGATAACCTCAAATTACGGATAAAGTATTTTAAGGTAAAAGAACGTAAAGTATACAGAGAAAACGTACAGTCTTAGAAACAACATTTTTTTCTTTTTTATTTATAGAGATAGATCTATGTATTTAGCCCATATTCTGTTATCAGCTTGTTTAATCTACTTGGGTCATTCAATAATACGAGGCGCATTCAGAAAGTAAGTTTCCCCATTTAAAAAAAAAAGAACACACACTTTCAGGAAAACATATTCTGGCAACAGATACAGCAATGTTTCAGCTATTTTTCAATATAGCCACCATCAGAATTGAGACACTTGTCGTATCGTGGGACCAACTTTTGTATCCCTCTGTCGTAGAACTCTGCCGCCTGTGAATGAAACCAGCGTGTGACAGACGTCTTCAGCTCTTCGTCGTTGCCAAAATGCTCACCGGAGGACAGGAATTTCTTGAGGTGCAAGAAAACGTGAAAATCGCTGGGAGCAAGATCAGGACTGTAGGGTGGATGATCAAATAACTCCCAGCCAAATTCCGTCAAAACAGTTGCTGTGCGCCGAGCCGTATGTGGACGAGCATTGTCATGGAGGAGCACAACACCTGCAGTAATCATTCCACGCCTCTTGTTTTGAATGGCACGTCGCAATTTTCGCAGTGTGTCACAGTAACGGTCAGCGTTCACTGTTTCACCTCTTGGAAGGAAGTCAATGAGCAAAATGCCCTTCCTGTCCCAGAACACCGTGCACATCACTTTCCGTACCGACAGCGTCTATTTGAATTTCGTCCTGACCGGAGATCCACTATGCCGCCAATGCATTGACTGCTGCTTGGTTTCCGGGATGAAGTGCGAAATCCAAGTCTCATCGCCCGTTACGATCCTGTCGAGGAACTCGTCGCCGTCATCGTGATACCGTTGCAGAAATGTCAGTGCTGCTCCTAAACGTTGCATTTTGTGTTCGGATGTCATGTTTTTCGGCACCCACCTGGCACACACTTTTTTGAACAGCAGGTGCTTAGTGACAATCTCATGCAACAAGGATAGCGATATCTGCGGAAAATGGCTGCTCAGCTCCGTAATCGTGAAGCGACGGTTCTCCATGATGCACTACCGCACCAGCTCAACACGATCATCATTGATGAGGGACGGTCGCCCACTGCGCTCTTCATCATGGACACTTTGACGACCTTCGGAAAACTGCCTACACCAGCGACGCACCATCTGCTTACTCATGATGTTCGGCTCACAGACCTGACAGAGCTGCCGATGAATTTCAATTGGCGCAATGCTTTGTGCATTAAAGAACTTTATCACCGACCGAACCTCACAGGCGGCGGGAGAAGGAATAAGAGCTTCCATTTCGGACCACTGCTTCCACGCTACTGGCACCAGGCGAGACCTGTCCGGCTGGCATATGATTGATACGTCATAGAAATGTTAAATGTTATGTTTTATTTAACGACGCTCGCAACTGCAGAGGTTATATCAGCGTCGCCGGATGTGCCGGAATTTTGTCCCGCAGGAGTTCTTTTACATGCTAGTAAATCTACTGACATGAGCCTGTCGCATTTAAGCACACTTATACGTCATAGATCTGTTACGCATGCGCAATTGACACGGCTAATTACGTTTACTTTCAAGGGGAAAAAATCGGGAAACTTACTTTCTAGATGCGTCTCGTATATTAGTCGCAACATTTGAATTAACAACAAAGAAAACATTTTTGGAACAGTCACATTGTTGCAGTGCTCAGAAGTAATCTCCTCCAACATGAAGAATCCGCCTCCACACCTCGGGGAGACGGCGGTTGCCATTCACAGCGTCTTGTTGTACTAATCTGTCTCTTCACTTCCAAACCCATCGCTTTACTTGCTCCGAGTAAAATTTCTGTGTTCTCCCTAATCGCTTGTGGATTTTCTCCTAACATATTCACGTCATCCCCATAGACAAGCAGCTGATGTAAGCCGTTCAATTCCAAACCCTGTCTGTTATCCTAAACTTTCCTAATGGCTTACTCTAGAGCAGCCATGGCGAAAATGCGACTCACGAACACATTGTGGCTCGCAGTGCATTTCCCTTGCTTCCTACCTACAATCCCCACCCCTCTCACTCACAGGAGTCAAACTCCGTTCCATTTGTATTTGTCTCTGACCTGCGAGTGGCGTATCGTCGCAATGTCTCTCTCGAAACCATGTACCTCTATAAAAACGAAAGTTTCAAGTAGGATGGGAGGACGCATTTTTTTGCTGACAATATGACGAGAATATTAAATGTATGATTTGTTCACAAGTATTACTAGGAAAACGGTTGTATAACATAAAACGGCATTATACTACATGATACTGATGAAACATTAAAAGGTTAAGTGTTATTATTATTATTATTATTATTATTATTATTATTATTATTATTATATCATCATCATCATCTCTGTACGTCGATTCTTTTTTCAGCAGATGTACGAATAATGCGGTTAGATCTTCAATTTAAACTCACAGATTTACAATGTGATGTTAAATGAAAGCTAGATGTAAGGACTTGACAAATGTTGAACTTTTCAAATCTTTGGCAAAAAATAAATATTTGAAGCTTCGTTCTTTCGCTTACTCTGTTGAAGCCATGTTCGCTACAACTTACGTTTGTGAAAAATTATTTTCAACAATGAAAATAGTAAACATCAAATTTAGATCACGACTGACAGACAAATACCTTCGTGATCAACTACGACTGGCAGTAAGTGACATAATTCTTGATTTTGAAACTCTGTCGCAGAGACATTCTGAAGACAGTTAATTTTAGGTTGTGATAATGTGTCCTGTGTTTTCTTGTTCATTTCTTTCTTCGTTACACGTACTAAACATTAGTTTGTAGCCTTGTACTGTATATCATTTTATTTAAGTGGTTGACGTAAGGAAAATGAAAAACCGTTAATAAGTCAGTTGCTTCACTTCCCCTTCGGGTGTCCGCCTTCTTCTATAGGTGCTATGCACGTTGCAGGTTACACAGTGGCTCGGCGCACGATGACATTTTCGCTACGGCTGCTCTAGAGAGAAGTTAAAAATTAAAGGTGATAGTGCATCTCTTTGCTTTAGCCCGCAGTGAATGAGACATAGGTATCAGCAAAACTGAAGCTCAGACGGAATACGAATGAGGTACGCAGGCCACGTGTTGCTAACCACCAGCTTAACTTACGACTCAAGGCTCTAAACGGAATCCAGTGGTGTGACTAAGTCTTAAAAAGGAGATGCATTATCCTCTTGCGGCTGCAGATTTATTACTGAACGCAATCATCCTCTGCTTCCACAGAAGTCGCTGCATGTCAATTCTGTTTTACGATTGCATTCCAAATAAAAATCCCAATATAAAATTTTAATAAACAATCTGCGAGTTTATAGATATTGGAGACACATCGAGGAAGCCACAAGGTGACGTTTACGTGTGAACGATAAAATAGATTTATCTGCGCTACCTGTGTAGCAGGCGAGCCCCCCCTCCCCGCCCGTCTCTTGTTCCCAATTTGTAAATAGAATTTGTGGTTTTCGAGAAAAGTGATCCGGACTTGCCGAAGCAATTATAATATGAGATACTTGCTGCCCGGTCTTATGATTTATGCTGATAAGTCCACTCCCGCTTTATGCTCGTTGTAACACCTTCTAACTGCTGGATTTTACATAAATTTGTGGTCATTCACATTTCAAAGACGTAGACTGCTATTACACTATCAAAGTTCTTTGACAAAGGTATTTTATAAAATATATGCCAGTGTAATGAATTTTATTTTACAAACTAGCCGTACCCGTGCGCTCCGCTGCACCTGTTAGAAATAAATATAAAGTAATTACATAATTAAAATAGGACGTTTGATCCAGAGAACATTCGTGTTTGATAGAGGGATAAATCGTTTAATATGTTACTTAATTTAAATTGCATCCAAATAATTAAAATGCGATCATTTTCGTCCAGAGACACACATTTGGTGCAATGACAATTCCTTTAACATGTTTCTTAATTTTTATTACATGCAACCATAGTTTAATGAAGATTGACATCATTTAGATTTAATGTGTATATTTTATTTTACTTGTTATAGGTTTCCATTGAATTATGGTAATAACTTAATTTTAACCCTTGTTTTCTATGCATTCAGTAAATGGCGCTTGGCCCACTATGGTTCTGAACCCTTCAAATAACTTCAATTTTATTATATTATATTATATTATATTATATTATATTATATTATATTATATTATATTATATTATATTATATTATATTATATTATATTATATTATATTATATTATATTATATTATATCAGAAGTTACTGTAATAACATTATAGCATTATGTCCATCTAGAGAAACTACACTTTCCAATGGTGAAATAATAATTAATTATACAAATCGGTTAATTTAGCTTCCGATATTACTTCATACAAGCACATAAACATTCTCTGTAGGCTATTTTTCATAGCTTTCGATTGTTGTTGTCCAAGGCCCCTTATAGACCAAGTCATTTGTTTTTTAATTCATTACACGGCCTTAGATGACAGTTATTTTAATTTTAAAACTCATTTATCTCATTAAATATCAATCCTATCAAAATTTTTCGAGGAATAAAACTTGTCGGAAATTATTTTTAAAGAAACGTTTGTTATGTAACATTTTTCACAAAAATCAATAATAAGCGAGATATTTCGATTTATTTAATTCAGGCCCCCTTATAGCCCCCCTTTTAAATAATGTATTTTGAATGTCATATAGCCTAAAATCTAAGTTACAACGAACTTAATTTATATTCCAATTTTCATCGAAATCCGTTCAGCCATTATCGCGTGAAAAGGTAACAAACATACAGACAGACAGACAGACAGACATACAAACAAAAATTTCAAAAAAGCGATTTTCGGTTTCAGGGTGGTTAATTATATATATTAGGACCAATTATTTTGGAAAATCGAAAATTACCAGAAAAATTTCGGCTACAGATTTATTATTAGTATAGATGTTTCTTTGATAAAAGATCTTTTATAAAATGTAAGTGCATCTTATCTTTTATAAAAGTTCTACCTAGCTTGAAACCAATATGGCGGAATGTAAATATTGTTGGACTGTTACTACAGCCAAAATGCTGATAATGAGAATATGAAGCAAATGAAATGTTATAAAACAAAAATCAGACTACAAAAACAGAAACAAAAGGTGAAAAGTGTACAGTAGTGGCAAAAATAACCGGACCGACTCTTGTAGCTGATTTCAGAGCCTTGTTCACTCCAGAGCACGATAGACTGGTAACTAAGACTTTCGTGGTTCGAATCCTGCCTTGGGATGGAAACTTTTTTATTCCTTATTCAAATTTATTCCCAATACTTTTCGATTGCTGGTAAAATTCATGTTCTGGGAATAATAAGTTAATTAAGTAGTAAAATATCGCTGTTAGTTGTAAAGACCACTTTTGTAATTGAGAGAAATAGTAGTACAGTGGACTCTAAGTTCGACAGAACAGAATTGAAAGTTCAGTCCAATAAGGGTAGTGGGTGTGGCAGACGAAATGAATACAAATTCTTATTGGTTATCTATCAACGAATATAGTACTGTACTTGCATTTCCTTCCCGACCCGAGACTTGTGTATGCGCTTCTAGTACCACAGTGGGTTTTGAAAATTCCGTCTCACAAACGGCACAATTCTCAAATAGAAAAAGAAGAGTTCATTAATTTAAAATCAGTGATCAATATGGATGTCCTAATCAATAAAATATTCTGTTTTCCTTTAACAAAAGTATCACTACAAGACACAGGACCAATTCCCATACAAATGGCAAACCCATTTCTTTGTGCCCATATAGGGTCGTGTCTAATTCTCCTACGTAAGCAGTCGAACTATAGGATGTCGAACTTGATTTCTGTCGAACTTAAGAGCTTCCACTGTATATAAAAGTTCTGTCTTCAGAAGTTTGCTTCTTTACAGTTGTTCCTTGGTTAAGAAAATATATTTTAATTATAAATTATTAATAGACAGATTATCCATAAAGTATTTTCTCTCGAAGTTATTGCTTTCATATTGCTATAGATTATCACTAAGTTATTAATACGTTTTCATTACTTGTCATAAGAAATAAAGTAATATTACAAGCCACTGTTTTCTAAATACAAATCTATTCTTTTTAGTAACAGAGATTCTATTTCATCCCTGCCTGAATTGACTGGTTTATCAAAAATCGCTATACACAGACTGACAGATGGCATTGCAAAAACTACTTCTTCTGACGTACGGAGGAAAAATATGTTTAGGTATCTTCATCGATCAAAACGTAAAATGGAATTTTCATATTAACTACTTATGTCTTAAATTACGTAAAACTCTATACAAATTTGTTGAACTGCGTCGCTTTATGCCAGTATAACTACTGAGAACAACATTTCTAGCCCTAGTTCAGTCTATAATACAGTATGGAATTATAGGATGAGGTGGATTATCACACAGTACCATTCGCCCATTAATATTACTACATAAAAGAATTATTAAAATATGTTTAAGAAGAAAACTTGATCATCCAACTCATCTCATATATAAAGAATTTAATGTTTTAAATACCAAGCAAATTTATATGTATACTATTTTGAATCACTACCATAAATATCAAGCTAAATTTATATCATCCGATCATGACCACAACACAAGAAGATACAATATTTCGCTCCCCCTCATTGAACCAAAATGTAAGACTGAAGCAGGTCTAAGTTATAATGATTTTGTAAAGAGGAATCCTAAACTAAAATTATTAAACAATACATTATTCAAAAAACAAGTGCTTGAACTCTTTTTAAAATTATAATCATGTAAATTCTTATTCTTTATTTATTTTTTTTCTGTCACCTTAACAATGTTGCATTCTTAACTTAATATGTTTATGTATACTGTAGGCTATGGCACCGTTGGTTTGTTTGTTTTTGTTTTTATTCTTATTCTTTTTAAACCTTATGTGTAATTACATTTAACAATTTAATCACAGTTGTGATTATTATTATTATTATTATTATTATTATTATTATTATTATTATTATTATTATTACTATTATTATTTTAGCCTTTCATTTCATTTATTTTCTTCATTTTATCCAGTTTTCATTATTGGTCACACCCGACCTCAAGCATCTTGCTTTTCGGGTGTGACCCAGTTACATTGTATTTATACAATAAATTGTAATATGTAGGCTATTTTACTATGAGATTGGTAATCAATTTCAAATTTTGAAGAATGTTCATATACGAGTATTACAATAATATTGTAAAATATTTGTTATTGTATTTAATTTTTGCTTGCAATAAAATCTTTGTAATTCTTGTAATGTTTCTGTGGAAATATAAAAACTGACTTTTTTTGCAAAATCGCAAAACATTCTTTTTTATTTTGTACGATGAGAAAGTAAAAATGTCAGTAAAAACTATAATTATTTTCATAAATCTTTTATATTACTTATTGAAGTATTTTTTTCTTGAAAAAAAAAATGTATAGGCCTAACCAATCCACCTTAAGTTAAAAATACTTTGAAGAAGTGAATAAATCATCTTACCATCTCGACAGCTTGTCATAAAGCATTAAGATCCGGTTGTTACACATATTTTGTGGGTAACTACATAGCGTGGTGAATACATTTTCAACATAATACGTACCAAATGTGTTTCTATCAAAGAATTTAATATAGACGAGCACCAGATGACAGACTTGAAAGACAAATTTGATGAAGATGTTAACTTCGAATTTTTGTGTGCCTTGCCAGTTGCTAAGTAACTGAAAAGCTTTTAAATATAATTGACAGCGAAATAAATTTATAATATTACCACAGTCTGGTATATACAGTCACGAAGCTTGAGTTGTTGAGAGTACTAGGAACAATAGACTGTGTCGGTACTATTTCGCATTGTCTGTGATGAGGCGATAGTAGCGATCCTAGTGGTTAGCAACTATCTATGAATGCATATTCCCTACGTATTGAACTTCGGTGACTATATAATACTAGACTGTGATATTACTTCAGTTTCCAAGCAACAAAAGTCATATCCTGTAAAAATTGCTCTTTCTCGGTTCGATTCCGGAGAATATTCGACGGCTCAGTTCAAAAGAGAAACAATTAAAAACTAAGGGTGCTATGCATAGAGATTTCGCTAGCCCGCGCTACGAGCGTGCTAAACTAGCCCCGGCTATCGAGTGATTACTTGTACAGGAGTCATATCATATCATATCATATCATATCATATCATATCATATCATATCATATCATATCATATCATATCATATCATATCATATCATATATCGTATCGTATCATATCGTATCATATATCATATCATATCATATCATATCATATCATATCATATCATATTATATCATATCATATCATATCATATCATATCATATCATATCATATCATATCATATCATATCATATCATATCATATCATATCATATCATATCATATATCATATCATATCATATCATATCATATCATATCATATCATATCATATCATATCATATCATATCATATCATATATCATATCATATCATATCATATCATATCATATCATATCGCTAACACCGGTTTATGAATACGAAAAACGTTAGTTCGCTGATCATCCACCTGAAGCCCGCGCTAAGAATGTCTATGAATATCCCTTAAAGTTTTCAACAAAAAAAAAACCGCATTTTAAAAGCTTCATATGGCTATAAAACATCAAAGGATCGTTGGAATTAACTTACAATTCTGTTAATGATGCTTTATATGTACTATAAGTTTCAAATTAGTGTGTGTTAATTGGATTTTTCACAGCAACACGAAGCTTTAAAATTCAGGTTTCTCAAAACTTCAAATCTTGAGTTGTTTTCCTTTTTGAAGTGGGCCGTCGAATCTTCTGTGTCTATGAAATGAATATAAAATATATTACTATGATATGTATGTATGTATGTATGTATGTATGTATGTATGTATGTATTTATTTACATTGCAAGTGGGCAAGTACCCGGTGGCAGTGGTATACACAATATAAACAATACACAAAAAAATGATAAGCAATACACAATAAATTTACAATACACAATACAATTATACAGTACACAATACAATTTTATACACCGAAGCACATATGATATTTCCGTGAAGGAATTCTGCATTACCATACGGTGAAGAATGGGTAGAACGGAGAAAAATTCTCTTGCAATGAGTGCACCTCTGCACATAGTGTGTTGGACATTGTGCTACTGTCACATATTCTGTGACACAGTACATGAGGGTAGGCCACCAAAAGAGGAGCAGAGAGGTAGAACTTAAACTGAGGGGATTCATTCCGGCATCGGAACTGGAATCCGGTGTGGCTTAGTGGACAAAGCGTCAGCACGTAGAGTTGAAGACCCGAGTTCGAGTCCCGGTGCCGGAGAGAGCTTTTCTCCGTTCTATCCTTTCTTCAGAATATAAAACATGACAGAGTGGGAGAGCGTATTTTTTAAAACCAGGTTATAGTAAAAAAAATTGAAGCCACATACATATAAATATAAAAATGAATTGTAATTTACATTCTTCAAAGTGTCTATGAAGAATTGAGCTGCAAGTAATGTTGAGCAACTTAAAAGGGACGGTGATTAGCAATAGTGATCTAAGCGCCAAAAACCTGTTTCGAGATATTGGCCATTGAAATAAACCTGTTTTTTTATAAAACATTTTATGCAAGAAGTATTATAAAATTAATAGTATTAAAAAAATAGCACAAATAATACCAAAAAAGGTTAACCGAGTTTTAATAAGAGACCAGCAGTTGAATTAATATTTAAAAGCAAAATAAATAAATGAATTTTATGCAATAAACGAATTTTTGCTTATAAATAGCAACAAAATTCAAATATATCAAGCTGTTTTTTCAGAGTTAAATTAGCCTGCCATCAATATATTTGTGCAAATATCTCTTTTTTCTTTTTTTCAAATTGTCGGTTGGTCTATTATTGCGTAACTCCGTCCAAATATCATTTAAGTTTCATCGTCATTATCATCATCATAACGACCATCATCACCAGTTGCAGTAGCATTGCAGACATCTAAGTTTGACTCATTAATGAAATGCTTCATAGTTATTTACGGTATTCTACAAGTAGGCCTGCAATAAATGATTTACCAGTTTGTCAGCCTATCACTGAACTGAGGAAAAAGATTGATGGAAACAATACACAAGAATGACAACTGACTCACAGAAAATTATATGGCCTACATATTTTATTTCCGCAGCCGCCATGGTGGTCTAGTGGCTACAACGCTGGACTTGCAATCATGTGGTGTATCTCGATTTATAACTTGTTTTGGACAAGTCCGTGGTCAAGGTAACACAGGGGTTTTCTCTGGGAGCTCCAGGTCCTCTAAGACTCCTAAACGAACCTTCATCATCTCATCTCATCTCATCTCATCTCATCTCATCTCATCTCATCTCATCTCATCTCATCTCATCTCATCTCATCTCATCTCATCTCATCTCATCTCATCTCATCTCATGTCATCTCAACTCATCTCATCTCATCTTCGATCTCTTCATCTCAACTCATCGCGGGTATAGAGTAGACAAGCTTTCAATAACGCATCCTGGGCAACGACTCTGTCGGTAGATATTGGTCTACACAACTGGCCCCTCATTTGGCTGAATGGCGAACAGTCAAGTACCCGCCATTAGTAAAATAAACAAACAAACAAACAAATAAATAAATAAATAAGTAAATAATAAATAAATAAGTAAATAAAGAAGTAAATAAATAAGTAACTAAATGAATAAATAAATTTTGTCTTCTCGAAAACCACTCGAAATAGATTCCTTCTAGCAACCCAGTACTTTCTCTTTTGAGGTATTTCGTGCAATTGGAAAATTACATAGAAATCTCGGAAATAATGCAATAAACTCTAAAAAGAAAAATGCCAGAAAGAAATTACAATTGAAGAGTCCACTGTAAGAATGATGGATGTCACTTTCTTGTCGAAAATGAACCAAGACTGTCAATGCATAGCTTAAGTCATATAGAATACACATAGAGAGTTATATGGCATTAACACTGATAGTCATTGTCCAGTAATGATCGGAAAATCACAGTTAAGCTTTGAGCGCTAAGCATTTCAATCTTTCAATTGCTTCTCCTGCAAAATGTGTTCCAAATGACATCCATCATTATTGCAGTGGACACTTCAATTATTATCGATTGTAGTATATCCCAAAATTTTGTGTCTTCAACCGATAATTAAAATTCTATTTTTCTCTCCCGTCAATAAATAATAGTCATAAACCTGCTTGAAAAATAAGAACTCCAAAATCGTTGTACAATAATACAGTTGTTTGGTAGCCATAACAGCTATTCTGACTGCATAATATAATAAAATTAATCACAGTAACCATAATAATAAATATGTCAGTGAAGTCTAAAATATTTTTCTCACTACACGCAAGTTTAAATACGATCAAATATTTTGCGTCATTTTAATACAGTGGAAGAAACCTGTCCTCTAATTTCCATGAATATAGGGGCAGTAGAATAAAACACGCACACACTACAGCGTCACCTTTAAGCCCCAAGATAGGACATAAAATGTTGCTGGATGTCATGGCGACCATAACGCAGCAGGCACCGATGTACTCGAGTTTGGCGGAAGATGAGGCGGTAGTCGCCGTCAACTGCGGCCCGAGATGTCCGGACCGGCGGAGAAGGATTTCACGCATGTTAGTTCCACGCCGCTGCAGGTAGCTGCGGATCTCGCACACCTTTTAACGGATTAGACACAACTTTTACAAGAGGCACTTCACGGGGTTATAAAACACATGGCCTAAGCAGATGCAAATCGGGAACTCGCCACAGCACCCATCAACATGGGCTTTAGTGCTCCTGTTTGTGTAAATCAGCAAAACTGCAGGGGAACTTCGCGTTTCTATTTCTTATTTTTGTAAATTTAATGTATTATTATTATTATTATTATTATTATTATTATTATTATTATTTATTTAATGAAAAATATGAACTTAAGATTTTTCAGCGTCGGAGAGACGTTTTCTACCGGTAACGGTAGTAGTGGCAGTTGTATTGGTAAAGCGCTTTCAGAATAAGAAGGCATATAAGGCGGAGCTAGTTCAGGCCGGTCTATGTCGACTAGCCAGTGACAGTGAAGCGGTGTTGCCTAGTTAAATCGTGGCGAAGTCTCGCTGAAGCGTCGCGTAGTGGTTTCTTTCTTGCGCGCACAATACTTATGGCTAGGAATCAATTTTAAGCTGTGCCATCCGATAGAGCTCCGAATTCTGAATCCAACAGTACAAGAATGGCAATTGTATGTCAACTGGTTCGCGTGTTATCGCTTTAAGACTAAACAGAGATATCCAACCTACAGCATAGAACATATTTTGCTCTGAATTCTGTCTCTGTAAACAAAGATAAGTTATAATCTGTTTATTTTCAAATTCAGATGTGGACTGTTTTCTCTTGTGTGATGTGTAACTTACCGGTACTGTAACAATGTCTCTTGAAGGGATTGCAATTGGCTCTGGTCCTTCATCTGTTATACGCAAAGGGATAGTCCAACACTCACAAGCGAGGAGTATGGTATTTTTGTATATAATTTTTAAAGGACTAACTTATGATTCAGTGCGTGTCAGTTCTTCACGAACAAAGAATCTGACTGCAGAGACGCGTGGTTTAGAAGTGCATACGTTATCTCATATTCTCGGACAGGACAAAGAGACAATTAAAATAGGTGGTATACTTGAATTTACCTCTCCTGGAAAATAACGCAAAACAAACGTGTTAATTATTTGTACAATTTTCAGAACCGTGTATTACTTCATCATACGATATTTCAAATACATTAGTAGTATGTGTTAGGAGTGCCATTATAATAGAACGTGGAAAGAAGAAGAAAGCTGAGAATAATCATAGGTACGATTTTCACTTTTCATTGGAATATTATACATGGTATAAGACGAAATATTGCATAAAAATATGAGATATTTGGATGATATTGTAAACATAAACACTCCTGCCTCTTTTCCATGAATTATACGAAGAGCATTAACAACACTTCCTTAAGAGCATTAGAAAACTTTATAAAATGAAGCACATTAACTACATTTCACTTTTAAAATAAACACAGGCATGCTAGGAACAAGGAGATTTTATAATTCCAAAACTCAATTTATATTTAAAAAACCTTTCGTTATGTATATTACACTTTACACGATTTTTTCTAATATACAATTTTATCTTCAATATATTAACGATATTATTGGATTACGGTTTTCACATTCGCTTCTGTACAACTACCTTCACTCGTAGGTTTATATTGCCACATGCCAGAGTGATAGAACATAGAATTCTGGACTTCTAGGTAGGTATAAGGTTGAGGATTAAATTAAATTAGATAGGCTTGATTTAATAAAGTAAAAGAAAGTAATCTTCAGTTTCAATATGAGTACTGAATTAGGCCTACATATGAACAGATATGCTTATATTCTTATAGCCGGATTCTTAGCCAGAATATGGAACACTGGACCTCTATTATGTAAAAAATTATATGATAAAATAAAATTAGATAGACTTAGTTTATCAGAGAAAAATAAAATAATCTACAGTTCCAGTATGAGTACTGAATTATATATGAACACATTATGATTACGTTGCATTATAGCCAGATTCGTAACCAGAATGTAGAACCCTGGACCCCTAGGTATGTATAAGCTAGAAATTAAATTAAATTATATAGGTTTCATTTAACGGAGGTCCAACTCCAATACTAAATTACGTATCTACAGATATGTTTTCGTTTTGTTGTCGCTAGATTCTTAGGCTGCCCCTACAAACAAACTGTACCTTATCTTTCCTCTGGAGAAATAAACAATAATAAATTCAGCTTTGCTGTACAAGGAAGTCTGAGTAAGAATTAAAACATTCTTTCTCAGACATTAGCAAAGTAAATTTCTACATATCTGTCACTTTATTTCGCAAGTCAGTGACTCCAAGAGCTACTGATCTATGAAGCGAAGAAGTAATAAAAATTGAGATGAGAATTACTTCAGTAAGAGTAATTATATTTAAACATTACACACAATGAAGAAACAGCGAGAGGGCTGCAACTGATATGTTCTGTCCTTATCTGTTGTCTCTGTCTTCCACGTCTCGCGCACCGTGCACCGTGTGACAACGTCGAACTGTTGCTAGCACTCAATTGGCTTAGGCCATATGCCTTCTTATTCTGAAACCGCTAGTCGTAGTAGTGGTAATGGTGATAGTATTGCAATAGTAATAGTAGTTAGTAGACGGAATAGTTCGGATAAGCTTACTCAATACCCTAACGGTGAAACCTAACCACTTTTCCCCATTACTACATATGCTAGAGCATTTCTCAAACATTTTTGAAGTGGGGACCGCTTTTTTAAGTCAGAACAGTTCCGCGGACCATCTTACTCTTGTTCCCTTCGAAAGCAAATTTATCATTTTTGTAGCATATTTATACTTGTATTTTAAAATAGAATTAATTAATTATAATATTATGTTTGTAATTATATTTTTGTAGTCAATCACAAGTAACTTATAACAAATTCTGTGCATTGTTGATTCATCTCTTGCCTGTTAGCAGTTAGTTGTTTGAAAACCTTCCTATGTAGTACACGCTAGTAGTTGTCCATGTCTCTGTTAAATAGTGCCCATTATAAATGATGGAAAACTGGCTTCGATCCTGATCTTTGGAAAGAAAGGAACATGATGATACGTTTCATTTATGCAGTGCTAATAGTTCAGAAGCTGTGTGTGAAGAAATATATTAATTATAGTGCCATTAAAGAAATATCTAGTCCTAGTGGTAGCTATTCAAAGAAAAAATACTTTCGTAAATATGACAAGAGTTATTTGGAACTTGGATTTACTTGGCGTGGCAATGAGAGTGAACCAAAACCTCGGTGCGTTGTTTGTTACGAAGTGCTTTAAACGAGTGTATGAAACCCGCGAAATTGAAACGGCACTTAGAGACAAAACATGCAAGTGTAAAAAGTAATCGTCATCTGGAAAAACAAATAAAAAAATTAATACAGAAACATGCCCGATTTTCAACAAGTAAA
Source organism: Periplaneta americana (assembly GCF_040183065.1). Lineage (NCBI taxonomy): Eukaryota > Metazoa > Arthropoda > Insecta > Blattodea > Blattidae > Periplaneta > Periplaneta americana. The sequence goes on along the minus strand of NC_091122.1, from coordinate 43,075,404 downwards.
AAATGCAATTTGGCGCGATCTATTATTGATGTACGACGTACAGTATGTGCCCATTTCAATGTGCAGACTGGGTGTCGGCAAAACTATTAAGAAAGTCATCAATAAATGAAAAGGTTCCTCTGTTACTTTGGTCCTCTGTTATGAATTCGGGTGATCCCTGACTGGGTTACAGGCTCGGCGCCAGATATGCAGAAGATGGCGAGAATCGTCACGTTCATAGTGCTTTAAATCCCTCTTTTGTTGCTGAGAGTAGAGTGAAAAGTGGGTAGAGAGGTAGGGTAAGAAATTTCATAAAATATTAGTACTAGGAGAAAAAGTGAAAGGCGATTGCCATGTGTCATTTCCAAACTCCGAGATTTTCAGCTATATTGTGGTACGCAACTCGTTTGAATTTTATTTTTTCTTCTGTCTTTTTTGAAGGACCATAAGGGCAGAATTAGAGGACCACAGGTGGTCCGAGGACCATAATTTGATAAACGCTGTGCTAGTGGATTATGGTGATTTTCTAGTCTGAAGGTTGAATTTTCTTTTGCCCATTTCGTTTCGAATTTCGATACTGTGAAATACTACAACTGGTAGTAATTTTCTAACTTATGTTAGCAGCAGGAACAGCTTTTGGCGGTAGTGCAAATTATGAAAATTCAAATTGTTCTAGATTTCTGAGCTGATTATTGGAAGCAAGTGAAATTCGAACATACTAATAAATTAACATCAGATTATTTTAATACATAACAGTTATTTTATGTGTTGTGTTTCGTTCTGGTTACAATTCAAGATTATAGTCAGATAAATGTAAATAATTATAGTGTGATGCATGCACTTGGAGTGATCGATAGAAAGTGCGCATGGAGATAATTATTATAACTAGAATAGCAAAATTATTAGGAGTAAGTAAGTATTCTTAAGCTACATTTCGAAGTGGCATTCGGTTTTCGGAGTTTGTACGTGATAAAACAAAATACATGTTTAGGTTAGATCTCGTGAATCGTAAACTGTTTAATCAAAGCAATGAATTTTCATGTTGTCAGACAAAATACATTTTAATATTAGATCATATTAAACTACTAATTTCCATCATAATGTGCGAGAGGCCCAAGAGGAAAATACAGGCCTACTCTTTCATAAATTATTGAACCATTTAGAAAACACCTCCTAACATAAAGATGAGATGTAGTAAACAAGCAAGACATCGTTATTGTTAATAGCATATTATTATTATTATTATTATTATTATTATTATTATTATTATTATTTTGATTTCAGCAAGGCGTTTGATGTAGTTCCACATTCTATTCTTTTGTATAAATTAGATAATACAGGACTATCGGTAAGCTACGTAAGCTGGTTTGAAAATTATTTACACGATAGACAATCTAGTGTACGAATTTCGAATGATCTCTCTGATCCATTTAATATTATTTGTGGTGTGCCCCAGGGCTCAACTTTAGGACCTCTTCCATTTTTAATCTTCATTGACGACATCTGCAAAAGAATACGTTCTGACTATCTATTATTCGCTGATGATCTTAAAATTTTTCGAAAAATCAATTGTGTTGCTGACTGTCAATTTCTTCAGGATAACATTAATTCAACTACCAATTGGTCAGTTGATAACGGGATGATAATTAATGAATCCAAAAACTTACGTAATACCATTTTCAAGGAAAACCTCTACACTAAAATATAACTATCATCTAAAAAATGTATTAATTAATAGAAAAGATTGTATTAGAGACCTCGGTGTATTAATTGACAATAAATTATATTTTCACAGCCACATTGATTATATTTATACCCATGCAATAAGAATGTTAGGAATAATTCGGTCAATTACTTATTCTTTTTCAACACCTGACTCTCTTTTAATACTATACTATACATTAGTGAGATCGAAGCTTGAATATGCATCTGTAGTTTCGAACTCTATTACTAGTTCTGATTCGGCAAAACTGGAAAATATTCAAAGGAAATTTATTTCATTATCTTACCGATTCCTACCTAATAAGTCTGGGTATAACTATGATCAAAAATGCGAGCACTTTAAATGTCGAAGCCTGTATGCCAGACGTCATGATCTCGATTACTTATTCTTATGTAAGGTCCTTAAAGGTGACATTAATTGTCAATCTTTCTTAAACAGTGTCAGCCTTCGTATACCTATGAGGGACATGAGACATCACAAACTCTTCTATATTAGAAATTCTAGATCTTCCTCGCCGGTCTCCAGATATATTAAACATGCTGACTTACATGTAGGCGATTTCGATCCATTCAATGTATAGAAGTATTAGAACATGGCAATGTCTTTGCTAATATTAATTGCATTATCTTTCTACACATATTGGTAATACTTTTGTATGAATCAACTCCTTTCCATAAAATATTATAGTATTAATTCTTGTAAACTAATCATTGTAATCTATGTTATTTATTTTGTTATCTCTATTATGTAATGTGTACCATAGTTGTTCATTTTATTGCATTATTTGTGTCACTGTGCTGGACTTTTATTGGCCTATGGCTGTTGTCCAGCACATAAATATCACTAAATAAATAAATAAATAAATAAATAAATAAATTATTATTAGTATTATTATATTATTATTTTATTATCTTCTTCTTCTTCTTCTGCCTTTCCAAGGATTGGGGTTTATCCCGTTCCGCGCCAAAGACATTATTCTGTCCGGCTATTTCCTTTGGCGTTTTTAGTACTTATAATTATTTTATTATTATTATTATTATTATTATTATTATTATTATTATTATTATTATTATTATTATTGTTGTTGTTGTTGTTGTACATGGCATTGTGATTTTACCCTCTTCGGTGATATGTGGTATTAGTTGGCAACACTGAAGAAATGGCCAAATTAGCCTTTTAGGAACTGCTCTTACGTGATCCTTACTATAATAGTAGTAGAAGTTGTAGTGGTAGTAACAGGTAGTAGTTGTAGTGATATTAGTTGTAGTAGTGGTGTAGCAGTAGTTAGTAGTTGTAGTAGTAGTAGTAGTGGGTGGTGGCAGTAGTAGTTAGTAGTGTTAGTAGTAATTGTAGCAGCAATAGTAGTAGTTAGTAGTCAGTAGTTGGTAATATTAGTGGTAGTAGTGGTATCCTAATAGTACTGGTCGTGGTAGTAGAAGCGGTAGTGGCAGTTGTAGTAATGGTAGTAACAATAGTAGTAGTTAATAGTCAGTAGCTGGTAATAGTAGTAGTATCCTAATAGTACTGGTCGTAGTAGTAGTAGTAGTAGTGGCGATAGTGGTAGTTGCAGTAATGGTAGCAGCAATAGTAGTAGTTAGTAGTCAGTAGTTTGTAATAGTAGTGGTATCCTAATAGTACTGATGGTGGTAGCAGTAGCGGTAGTGGTAGTTGTAGTAATAGTAGAGTAGTCAGAAGTTGCTAATAGTAGTGACAGCGTTAGTAATCACAATGTGCATCTCTTATGATGTTGATTAACAAGTACTCCTATCTCGGAAAATATTAATTTTAGGAACCATGATTATTAGATTTTTTCTTGTTTTGATGAATACTACCAACTCTCAGAATATTGAATACTCTTCTTTTTCAAATGGAACTCACGTTATAATGTCAACATCTCGTAAAATATTACTCGTAATTTCAGGACCCATAATCTATTCCTTTACATTTTTTTTTTCTTTGACGAATAGTACCACCTCTCAAAGTATTGAATATTTTTTAACACTTTGTATACGCTATAGTGCAGGCCCGGGCATCGGGAGTGGAACCAGTCTCTAAACAGGGACGCTTAATATTCATCCGTCACTGAATCAACGCTGCGCGGTGTTCGGCGGGGAGAAAGGGGATGAAGAGAAATCATATGGCTCCCCGTGAGAGAGTAGAATCCGCTCTTGCTGCCCAGTCCTGCTGTAGTGTATGATTTTGCAAGCAAGGTTTCGACCCAGTGATTTTATAAGGTTTCCTAGTCCGACACGGAGAAGAGGAAAGACTGATCGACGCCAGAAGCAATTCCGGTTACAAGATCAGATTATGTACTTGAAGACCACTGCGCCCGACTAATACAATTTTAGGGTGGTCGAAACTACCCTTATAATAAAGTGGGAGGGAGGGTACCCTCCTCTCAATCTCCACCCTCCCTTGCTCGCTCAGTACAAATCGCTTAGTTTCCTGTAACTCATTCACGCAATATTTTGTTGAAGGTCGCAAAATGTTTTTTTTTTTTTCTGAACAGGGGTTGACCGGTCAGGGTAGAGATAGGAAGGGGCTGTAATCACGTGATGCTTCAAGCCGTGTCTCCTTGTTCGTGTACAGACTATTCCTCACGCATCAACCGCTATGAATATTTTGTTGAGTGTGAGAGATAAGTTGTACTCTGGAAGTATGGCTATAAGTCAATGAGTCGAAGGTTTCAAACCAGAAAGATAAGAGTGCGATTTAGTGTATATCTGAGAACTGTGATTAATATTGCATTTGTGAAGCAATGTTTTCCAAAATAAGCTTATTTGTGACCCGTTGCGCGAAAAGGGATCTAAAGTCGTGAAAGGAAATTTTACAGGAGAACATAATAACGAATTTGCGGTGTAAAAACTGCGTTTCTATGTTTTGACATCTTGCGCTACCTGGAGGCTTTTTTACATATTAAACTAGGACGTAGTTTTACACAGTGCTTCTTAAGGGGAGAGGATGGTATTTTTTTTAACTTTTTTCCTATTTGGTGTATATTATTAATATTTTGTATGTAGAGAGCTCATAACTGTGGCAACTCAACCAAATAAAAATATTTTGAAAAAAAAAAATTATTTGGGGCCCACATTTGAAAAAAAAATATGCCCAATGCATGATTGTACTAAAACCGATATATCTAAACCGTTTTTAAAGATACATTCAAACAGTTTTTGCACTGTATTTCCAAAGTATGTTCTACAAACTGTCTGTAACAGAATTTTCATATTAGTCCCTACGTTTGTAAAATAAACAATTAAAATTTAGTAACAATTTTCTGATTTCTTTTCTTGCAAACAAATGGACGTATTTTTAAAATGAAATCAATTAACAAAATTTTGTTACAGAGAAAAGTTTCCTAATAGTCTAAAGAATGTGTGTTCTAAATTTCATGCATGTATCTTTAATAGTTCAGAAATTATATCCATTTTGTCTGGCAATGTAGCAAAAAAAAAAAAAATGAAGTTACTGGAAACCGATAAAAGCGGGCGTGTGATTTAAAATCCATAGCGCAGGAAGTTTAAAAATGACGTCTCAACATCAGATAAGGGCACAAATACCCACAGAATTTTATGCAATGCATACCACACATATCAAAGGGTATTCTAAAGAAAAAAATTTTTTTTTGAAAATTTAATTTACCGGAAACAACAATAAAAGTGGGCGAATGATTTAAAAATCCATAATGCAGGAAGTTTAAAAATGACGTCTCAACATCCGATAAGGGCACAAATACCCACAAAATGTTATGCCATGCATTCCACACATATCAAAGGGTATTTTAAAGAAAAAAAAATTTGAAAAAAAAAATTAATTTACCGGAAACAACAATAAAAGTGGGCAAGTGATTTAAAAATCTATAGCGCAGGAAGTTTAAAAATGACGTCTCAACATCCGATAAGGGCACAAATACCCTCAAAATTTTGTGCAATGCATTCCACACATATCAAAGGGTATTTTAAAGAAAAAAAATGTTTTGAAAATTTAATTTACCGGAAACAACAATAAAAGTGGGCGAGTGATTTAAAAATCCATAATGCAGGAAGTTTAAAAATGGCAATCTACACATATCACAGAGTATTTTAAAGAATTTTTTTTTAATCTAGTCATTTTTCATCAAAAATACCATCCTCTCCCCTTAAATACCTAAATCTTTCTTATAGTTGTTAAGAAAACAAGTGAAAACTTTAATTCGCATTTTTATCGAGAATTACATAATGTAATATCAACATTCAATAAGTAATATATTAAAAACTATAGCATCTAGAACCATGAATTTTTTTAAATGCTCAGTATTTCATCCTCTTTTTGAAACCACAAAAAAAAAAACAAAAAAATGAAAAAACCGACTCTAGGTCCCATTTCCTGCAACTAGTCACATTTACATTTCCCTACAATCATTATTACTACTCCAGCATATCATTACAGAAAGAATTAGGCTCTTTAAAAATAATACCTGGAAATGTAACGAGTTCAGGACTATCAGTCTGATATCGCACTTGGCGAAGATTCTCCTACGAATACTGAATCGACGTTTATATTCTAAGATGGAAGGACACGTGGAAGAAGAGCAATTTGGCTTCAGAAAGGAAAAAGGTAGGCCTACGAGAGATGCAACTGAAATGCTGCGAACAATCTGCGAAAGATGCTTAGAAAAGAAGAAAGAAATGTAGGGCCTACATAGTATTTGCTGACCTAGAAAAGACATATGACACAATGGATTGGAAGGAACTTATAAAAAGGTTATGTTTTATTTAACGACGCTCGCAACTACAGAGGTTATATCAGCGTTGCCGGATGTGCCGGAATTTTGTCCCGCAGGAGTTCTTCTACATGCCAGTAAATCTACTGACATAAGCCTGTCGCATTTAAGCACACTTAAATGCCATCCACCTGGCCCGGGATCGAACCCGCAACCTTGGGCATAGAAGGCCAGCGCTATACCAACTCGCCAACCAGGTCGACGAACTTATGAAGATCCTGAAGAAAATTAGTGTGGACTGTAACGAGATTACTGTTCTCCAACCAGGAGATTAACCGTGAAAGGAATGTGTTTACTATTGCATCATCTACTGTGGCGAAGTAGATAATATTACCGTTATAACGTCAGTTTAGAAAACATGCGCTCTCCTGCATATATTATTTCCAGTATGGACGGATTAAAAGACCAGGAGTTTAACCGTGATCTAATTTTGTAACTAGGGTAGTATAAAATAAATATGTGTGTATCAGTTTTATCGTTTGTGCTTTGAGAGTTAGCCAATGGAGATGCGTGTACTACCCACGTGTGTGACCTTATGACATTAATATTCATTCACAGCATTACCCCGCTCTGTCTCATTCCCCTGAGACTTTCTCCTGGTAGGAGTACAGTAAAACAACGAGCTAAATCAGGATAGGATAAGAAAAGGCAGAGCGAAAGTGAAATAGGGAGAGAAGTACGATAAAGATGCCCTTTATCACCTACCCTGTTCAACATCTGCTTGGAGGATTTAATGAAGAACTGTTTTCAGAACACGGAAGGGCTGATAGTAGGATAAAGAAGAATAACGTGATAAAAATTGACGATGATATGGCGTTGTTAGCAGAAAAAGAGATGATATTAAGAGGTGTACGCTATTGGAGCTAAATGACAGCTACGAGCAGTATGGGATGAAGATAAATGCAAATAAGACGAAGAGCATGGTTCATTCATTCATTCATAGCCTTCTGTCCAAGGGCAGGTCTTTCATTGCAAACTCAACTTTCTCCAATCGTTCCTATTTTCTGACTTCGTCTTTGTCTCCGCATACGATCCATAAATCTCAATGTCGTCTATTATCACACATATTATTCTGTCCAGAACTCTTCTTTCGTTCATCATTCCTTCCAATGCATCCTTCAATAAACAGCCAGTGAACCAGCCAATTCCTTTTTCTCTTCCTGATCATTTTCAGCATTAATCTTTCTTCACCCACTCTTTCCAACACAGCTTCATTTCTTATTCAGTCTGTCCACTTCACACGATCCATTCTTCTCCATTTCCACGTTTGAAATGCTTCTAATCGCTTCTCTTCACTGCGTTATGTCCATGTTTCTGCCTCATACAATGCCACACTCCACACAAACACTATGCTATTCTTTTCCTTACAGTAGTTCTTTTTCCATCAATGATCCGCTTTATCGAAAGAAAAATAAAGGAGGCAAACGTCCGAATTCTAAAAAAAGGCAGTAGAGTAAGTGGACAGCTTCAAATATTTGGAGTATACTAAAAGTAGTAACATGAGCTGCTGCCAGGAAGTCAAAAGAAGGACTGCAATGTCAAAGGAAAATATTAATAGGAAAATTAGCACCTTCCGCGGATCTTCGGAAAAATAACTAGGAAACAGACTAGAGAAGTGCTTTGTGTGGACTGTGTCAATGTATGAGGCAGAAACATGGACATTACGACGAAATGACGAGAAACGACTAGACGTATTTGAAATGTGGATATGGAGAAGGATGGAGCGTGTGAAATGGACAGACAGAATAAGAAAAGAATCTGTGCTAGAAAGAGTGGGTGAAGGAATAATAAAGCTGAAACTGATCACGAAGAGAAAAAAAATTATGGTTTATTTAACGACGCTCGCAACTGCAGAGGTTATATTAGCGTCGCCGGTGTGCCGGAATTTTGTCCCGCAGGAGTTATTTTACATGCCAGTAAATCTACTGACATGAGCCTGTCGCATTTAAACACACTTAAATGCCATCTACCTGGGCCGGGATCGAACTCGCAACCTTAAGCATAGAAGGCAACTACGCTACCAAGGCCGACTCAGGAAGAGAAAAAGGAATTGCTTGGTTTACTGTCTGAGAAGAAGATTTCAGTTGATAGAGTCATATTGGCACTATAATACCAATTACATTAGGCCTACATTTCTCCAGTTCAAAGTTAATGCTATGAAGATCGTGACGAAATGATATAGGCCAAGATGTTTAACTTGGAGAGACGGGCGAATCCCAAGAAAAACGGCAACTGGGACCTTGCCCGCCCGCCCCCCTTGTCCGCTACTACGATCACATTTCGCCTTCTTTCGATAAATTATTGTGGCTCAGGTTAAATGAGAGGAGAGAGTTACATTCCCTTTCTCTCTTATACCGAATTTTGCACACCTCTACTCCCCCTTACTTATCTGTCCGATTCCACAGTCTTTCTCGCTATCATAACTTAAATACTCGGTCACAATATGATAATCAAAGCTCGGAAGTTGGGGACTTGTGTCTTTGAACGTGGCTAAGCGACCGGACTTCAATGTCAACAAACTCCCGCTTCCAGCACGGAGGTACTGTCAGGTCTGCTATAAAAGTGGTTCCTGGCTGGAACAACATAATGATAATATTATGATAGGTTGAAAATTTAATTTTATAGCATATATATATAAATAAACATGCAAAATACATCAAATTTACAGTTCTGCTCTGTACATTTCATTACAGTGTATGACTACATGCATTCGAAGATTTTCGAACCCATAAATTCTTCGTCTGTTAGTTAAACATGATTTGAAACGAAGGAAACTTATTTCCACGTCACATGAAGTGACGGGAGCAAACTTTAATTTTTTTATTTTATTTATTTTAACTAGCTACCTAGTGAGTACAAATTGCATTTATAAAATAAAAATGTTTCTAGCCACTACCGTAAGAGTCAGGCTCGTGTACGGTGTGTCTTAGTGAATAATATAACATAAAATTTACAAGGACAGTTTACTAAATACAATAATTAACTTAATTCAAACCAATAAGTACAACACAAGAGCAAGAATAAAGAAGAAAGGGAAAACAAGAGAAAAATACACATTTAATATAAATTGACAATCCGACAGAAGCCAGTAATATTCAATAAAAACATGAATATAGTCGATAGAAATAAAAGGTAAAAAAAGTACATTTGTTACTATTATATATCATGGATAATTTTACAAAATTCTTTTTTAAAAGTTTCAATTTTAAAAAATTTCAAATTTGGAAATTGGTTTGAAATTTTATTATAAAGTCTTGGGCCTAAATAAAATACTGAATATTTCACTGTCACTGTTTCCTGTTCGATTTTCAGCAGATCTCGTATCTGAGAAAGATAAGTATATCCTAAATTTTTCTCGCAAATAGTTTTCAATTAGTGTATCACTACTAGGGAAGGTCCCTCTACGACTTGATCCATGGCTATGGACAAATTCTCCATCAATTTAAAGAACTGCAATGTCTTTTAATGAATGCCCGTTTCCAGCTCTAGTTTATGTGTGGTACAACTTACAAGATATAAACTCTGCATTAGAAGAAAATAATGTATCTCCTCAGAATTCCTCCACGAAATTCTGTACCTAAAATTTAAGAAATGCATTTTCAAACTTCCATAACACCCATTCGAATAACACGTATTTTCTAATTCCTCAAACAGACCGTTTACCTGTAATTCTCTTAATGTCATTGGCTTCGACGTGACACAGTTTATTCGTTCGTCTTCTTGCCTTTCGATGTGACCACTTTCTTAGTACAAACGACTGTCCCTGAGCACTTGCAGCGTGAGCTTTGTGTACGTTATGCCTGTAACCTTACTCAAGCACACGACACACAAGTCCCCAAGATCCGAGCTTTGATGATAATACGCTAGAAATACCACTGCACACATCATCTCTTTATTCTTCATCTTTCACTGTTGCTACTTCTCGTCACTGGAATTCTCTGCCGTCTGAAATCAAGGGCTGCCGAACTTTAATTTCTTTTAAATGTAAATTAGAAAAATATCTTATGATGAGTTGCCAGACCTAACGCGTTGCAAATATTTAATGGAATGTGTTTCACTGTATTTATTTTCATTTTTTTTGTTTCTTATTTTTATTATCTAAATCGTGTTTATTTATCACTTAACGCCAATATGTATCCCACTGTGTTGATTTTTATTATTAATCTATTTTTGGTGTACATCTTATTCAATTGTCGGTTTCTGGTTTAATTAAGTAAATCCTACTTAATTGTAATCTAATACTAATATGTATACTAATGTGTTTATTTTTATTTTTACTGTGTACATTTTTTATTGAATTATTATCGGCTTCTGTTTTTATGTGATTCGTATTTGATTCTAACAACATTAATATGTATTCCACTATTTTTATTTTTATTTTATGAGGTAAATTTTTATGTAACTACCTCTTTTGATCTCATTAAGTAAATCGTATCAGTATGTTAATTCCGATTCAGTTGTATGTTCAACTATGTAAGCAAGTTTTAATCCTGGTTGAGTGTAAGAGAAAGCCTTACGGCCTTAACTCTGTCAGGTTAAATAAAGCCATTATTATTATTATTATTATTATTATTATTATTATTATTATTATTATTATTATTATTATTATATGTCACTATGAATTTTTAAATGTAAAATCTCAGGCCAGACCGAACACGGATCTCTTGCGTGACAAGAGATAGGAGGGTGGTTTGACTATAGATATTATTCACAGAAATAAATAGAGAACCATAATAAAATACGTCCAAGAATTAATACATACGACGTTACAAGACCTTTACTGTTATTGTTACAGCAAATGATGTTTGCTTCAGTGCAATTTGCAGACATTTCTACATAGGCCTAATATCCAGTACTCAGAGAAGCTCGCGTTCATTGGAGAACAATAAAATCATTCCTCGTCGCTCATGGATCAGCTGAGTGGCATTCACATTCACTATCCCCGTTGATGTAATATGTACAAGTCACCGATTGGCCTTGAATGCTAGAAGCTAGAGCCTCAAACGACATATTCCGTCATTAGTGTCAGATATAAAAACATCAAAATGTAAAGTTTTTCTTTTAAATTATGGTTTATTCTCGACCATGCCGAAATGTAGTAATTACATACCTGGTAGTAGCCCTTTAATGCACCTCATTAAAGTACACCTATTCATTATAATTCAGTGTTCAGCCAATGAGAAATCTCCATTGTACTGATTGTACAGGGACATCATTTTATTTTTACTAACATTTCTAATACTAACCTGCCTATACCTTTGGATTAAAGGTTGTGAACCGGAAACACCGTTTGCTAACCCCTTCCACGACTGGAGTTCGATGATACTGGCGTAAGATACAAACAAATCACTTTACTAGGTATAGGAGGGATGAAAAGTAGTTCATCCATTTACATAAAGTAGGAAATATCGCGATTTTGAGTTTGATAATTTTCATTAGGATCTTGTTTAATCAAAATACAGTACTGTATTAACAATAAGCGTTTTTACTCTCGAACTGAGCTATCCATTCGGACGTATTCATTATGCAGTGTATATTATACTGTCTACAGCACATTAACGTACAATATAGAGAATGAAGTTAAATTTAAAAATAATCATAATATGGATATTTAAACACATACAGTATTTGAAAATGATGGCCGTTCATTTCTATACAGGTTTTAGTTCTTTTGTGCATATTATCGCACTATAGACTATTGCACCTAATTCCAATTACCAGTTTCATCCTTCGTACTAGTAACTCATGTTGAAATAATTCTGTACCTACTCTATAAAAGAGACCTTATGTACTGTAAATTCAATCTTCACTTCTGCCCGATCCGAAAAGATAAAATTACTCAGACATGCTATCTACTGTCCGTCCAAGTGGTTATGTCGCAGGATCGTAGAAAGAGGGGAACTCACGTTACAGTTAATTACTTAACGAGGCCTTTTTATTTAAGTTATTTTAAACAGTTTTATAATATTACGTAGACGTCCAATTCCTAACAGAAATTAATGTTTTCAGAAAAGAGCTAAGACAGCTCAGCCACAAAGGGACGGCAGAAGTGGGTGGGGGAAACAGGGATGCGACATAGGCAAAAGGAGGACAGTACCTGTGCGAGAATATGATTCAATATTGAAAGCGAATATATTTCTGGAACGTACTATACTCACTAACTCAGTAATGTTTGTGTTTACTATGACCGTAAGGCGACTTTGACCGTATACGCTTGGTTCTGTGTGGAGAAAGGTTGAAAGTTTACTAGTAGAGGGGGTGGGAGTGAAGTACATTCAAAAACTAAGTTACAATAAAAATTGAAGTAAAAATAAAATGATGTCCCTGTACCATTATAAAACCGCAAGTATCGATTATTCTCGGATATGCAATCGAAAGACAATTAGCGAAAAGTCACGGAGACTGGAAATCCAATACTTTCGCAGAAGGTTATGTTCTGTTACTATAATAATTAGCGTTAATTGTAAATAATATTGAAATAAATTCAATTTGTCATCTCGTTTTTCAATTCTAAATCAATTTCCAGGTTATATCAAGACTAATCTTCATGTTATTCTCTAGATTATATCAAGGTCAATGACATTCGTGCCTCGGAAAAAATCAATACTTTCGCGTCTGCGCAGATCTCACAATTTACGAGCTATGCACAAGGTCACTTCCGCTCTTCAGTCACATAAGAATAAAATGAATACTTCTGAATAATTTCAAGTTAGAAGTATGTTCGAGCATAAAAAGTCGTATGAAACTTGACTATAATGGTAATTAAGACACTCGTTTGAAAATTATGAAACTCACTTGCGCTCGTTTCATAAACATACTCGCTACTTAATTACTACCATTATAGGCTCGTTGCATAATGTACTATTATTTAACGACGCTCGCAACTGCCGAGGTTATATCAGCGTCACCGGTGTGCCGGAATAATGTCCCGCAGGAGTTCTTTTACATGCCCGTAAATCTACTAAGAGCCTGCAGCATTTAAACACATTTAAATGCCATCGACCAGGGCCAGGATCGAATCCGTAACCTCGAGCACAGAAGGCCAGCGCTATACCTGCTACACTACCCAGGCCGACGTTGTGTTTTTGTCCTTCACATTCGATCTATTGTAATTTTAACCTACTACCGCGACAAAGTATAAAAATCCCTTGTAGTTTGTAGCATAGGTATTGCTTTGAACCAATGTCCATTAGAAACTTTTAAAATTTATTTTGGTGAATTCTATACCATGTCAAACATGTAACATTTCTTTTGAACGCAATGTATCTCTTTTTTATTATCATTTTTATTTAAACGAGAGTGCATGTTTGCTTTCTATCCAGGGAAAAAATGTAATTGCTATGTTTTTGTATTCCGATATTTGATGCTGCAAGAATGGTGGACTGTTTGAACATATTCCGAGAGTAATATTTCATGCGCATTACTTTTAACTTGTTGTTTACGACGCTTTTTTAACTGAAATGGTTATCTAGCATCTAAATGAAATGAACGTGATAATGCCAGCGAAATGAGTCCAGGGTCCAGCGCCGAAAATTACCCAGCATTTGCTCTTAATAGGTTGAGGGCAAACCCCGGATAAAATCTCAACCAGGTAACTTGTCCCAACCAAGATTTGAACCCGGGCCCGCTCGTTCCACGGTCAGACTTGCTAACCGTTACTCCACAGCTGGATTCTAGTACATATTGACCCGTACATAACCTGTTGAGTTTTAAGGGTAAAAGAGTATTACAGATAAAGAATGAACTATTCAGGAGTATCATTTGTTTAATTAGCTAATATTCTGAAGCTAAAAATGTGTTGTGAATTACATAGCTGCTTCATACAGAATTTTTTTCTTTCGATTTCAAAATACAAAATTACATTTTCTTACGCATTTGTCACAACAATTGTTACAATTCACGCCACTCTTGTAAATTCTTCAAGACTGTACATTAGGATGCATAATTAAATTGTAAAGAATCAAGTTCCTAAAGTCGTATGATTTGTAATAATTTTTGTGATAAGTGCGTAAGAATGATGTCATTTTTAGTTAAAAATTGGAAAACAAAATCTGTACAAAACAACTGACAACACATTTTTAGCTTCAGAACACTAGCCAATTAAAGAAATGATATTTCTGAATAGTTCATTCTCTATTTGTAAGTTTCTTTTATCTTCGAAATACGTATGGTATGACTTTTCCTGTGTTAAATTTCAACGTACCTCGTTTACATGTTTCGACCTATTTATGGGTCATCAAAGAACACATCACAGCCATAACAAAATTACAAAACACCTCCACATATGCAGAACGCATCACAAATGCTAACCACACCCACAGAGACATCAACACAGACATGGAAACACTACACATCCAACCAAAAAGCCAGAAACTAAACACACTAGAACAATATGAAATATACAGACACACGAAAACACACCCCAACGAAATTCTCAACACACGACTCAACTTCAAAACACACACATTCTTTGACTCTACACTGTACCACACGAACACACCCTCACAGGAAACAGAACAACTGGCGCCAAGACCAACAACGACCAGTTCTGACCCATAAATAGGTCGAAACATGTAAACGAGGTACGTTGAAATTAAACACAGGAAAGTCTTACCATACATAATCCGAAGTGATACAGTGTTAAAAGCTGTGTAATCAAGATGTATTTCTTTTATCTTTAAAAGTAAAGAAAAAGGTATTTTACTAACGAATTCAAATTAGTGTAACTCTGAAAATATTGAGAGTAGGACAAATGTTTATATGATATTTTTTTGCTCAGAATGTGTTTGGAAATAAACTTCGTAAGTGACGGTAAGTCCTCGTGAATCACCCTCTATTGGACACTGTACTGTGAAGGAATTGACATGGAATGCCTAAAATCAATTATCGTTTTTTCAGAAATGCTCAGAAAGTAGGACCTACTGTAAATACCAGATCACTTATCTGTGGCGCGTTAAGTATACCTCTTCATAGAACATCTCGTTATTCATCATCTTTTACAGTATCCACCTCGCGACAATGGAATTCCTTGCCACAAAGTATTAGGGGCTGCAAGACAATAAACACTTTTAAAAAGAGCTTGAAAGATAACCTTCTTAGCATTTCACTCCAATCATACTGACTTAAACTATCACTGACTACATTGTTACTCCTTCCTTTAGACATGCAACCTGATAGCGCTGTATTTTCAAAATTGTCTCATAATATAATAATCTCTTTCTCGTGACGAGAATATTGTACGAAATGGAAATATAAAAATTGGAAATTTATCTTTTGAAGAGGTAGAGAAGTTCAAATATCTGGGAGCAACAGTAACAAATATAAATGATACTCCGGAGGAAATTAAACACAGAATAAATATGGGAAATGCCTGTTATTATTCGGCTGAGAAACTTTTATCGTCCAGTCTGTTGTCGAAAAATCTGAAAGTTACAATTTATAAAACAGTTATATTACCGGTTGTTATTTATGGTTGTGAAACTTGGACTCTCACTTTGAGAGAGGAATAGAGATTAAGGGTGTTTGAGAATAAGGTGCTTAGGAAAATATTTGGGGCTAAGAGGGATGAAGTTACAGGAGAATGGAGAAAGTTACACAACACAGAACTGCACGCATTGTATTCTTCACCTGACATAATTAGGAACATTAAATCCAGACGTTTGAGATGGGCAGGGCATGTATCACGTATGGGCGAATCCAGAAATGCATATAGAGTGTTAGTTGGGAGGCTGGAGGGAAAAAGACCATTAGGGAGGCCGAGACGTAGATGGGAAGATAATATTAAAATTGATTTGAGGGAGGTGGGATATGATGATAGAGAATGGATTAATTTTGCTCAGGATAGGGACCAATGGCGGGCTTATGTGAGGGCGGCAATGAACCTCCGGGTTCCTTAAAAGCCAGTAAGTAAGTAAGTAAGTAAGTAAGTAAGTAATAATCTCTTTCTATTATCTAACATTATTTGAAATATATTAACATTCTATGTATTTTAGCTTAATTCTGCTACATAGTTTGTATTTCAGTGTTTAATTAATAGTTCATAGTATTTTGTTGTTTAATTCGTACATAACTCTTGTATATAGTCCTATGTAGCTCTTATCTAAATCAAATTGTTGAATTCTTTGTAAGTTGATACATATGTATGTATACTTTTTGCTGGTTGAGTGGAAGAGAAGGCCTTACGGCCTTAACTCTGCCAGCTAAAATAAATTATTATTATTATTATTATTATTATTATTATTATTATTATTATTATTATTATTATTATTATATTTCCGTGAAAATATCGAAATATACTTTTCACAGTATCAAAATACTAAGCAAACGAAGCAAATGGGGAAATTTTGAGGAATCAACACAGGAGAAATCCAGTGCACTGAGTTATAACCCCATCATTCGACTTCCCTCGCATCTGCTGGATATGTAATTGGTTCTGTATTCAAAATATTTATTTTCCTGGAGGACTTTCCCCGCTCCCACCCTCACAATTATTGCAGACACTTTGTCAGCTGTTGTGGATGCAGAAGCCCTGAGGAAAACCGGGGCATGCAATCAGCTCGGAAAAGGGGGCCAAGCACGCAAAAAGAGGGGACAGGGGTTAACCGAGTTAACAGGATTGACATGAAAATTGCGTGCCGGCGCGTGCGTGCGTGCGTGCCGCGTGGGAACTGCGTTCAGGTGCCGGCGTCACTTGTCACTCACCGCTGCTTGGCCCTCCTCTGCTCTCCTCGCAGTTTTGGACTAGATTATGTCGTCCTGTCAAAGAATATATTTTGTTTTAATTCGTGAAGACAGTTTAGACGTCTCAAAACATAAAGGACAGCATTCAAAATTCTTTGTTGCTATATTATGTAGTACTGTCTGTTACCACGCAATAAATAATTTGAGGCATGAAATTAAACAGGCAGGCTTTTGCATTATAAAGTAATCTTCTTATTCCGAGAAAGAAAGTAGAGTAACAGTAGCAGATACGCAAGATAATAGAGTGCCACTTTAAATTTTGCTTCCAATATCAAGAAAAGACTGAGTCTTAGGAACTTAAGGCTGGTTCACAATAAACCGGGAACGGAAACGACAACAAGAACGAGGACGGAAATAATATTAAATACATTTATGCTCGACCATGCCGAAATGTAGTAATTATACACCTGGTAGTAGCCCTTTAATGCACCTCGTTAAAGTACACCTATTCATTATAATTCAGTTCTTCAGCCAATGACAAATCACCATTGTACCATTATAAAACCGCAAGTATCGATTATTCTCGGATATGCAATCGAAAGACAATTAGCGAAAAGTCACGGAGGCTGGAAATCCAATACTGTCGCAGAAGGTTACATTCTGTTACTATAATAATTAGCATTAATTGTAAATAATATTCAAATAAATTCAATTTCCAGGTTATATCAATTTCCAGGTTATATCAAGCCTAATGTTCATGTTATTCTCTAGATTATATCAAGGTCAATGACATTCGTGCCTCGGAAAGAATCAATATTTTCGCGTCTGCGCACATCTTACAATTCAGGTCAGTTCCGCTCATCACTTACATAACCATAACATGAATACTTATGAATAATTTCAAGTTAGAAATATGGTCGAGCATAAAACGTCGAATGAAACTTGCCTATAATGGTAATTAAGACGCTCGTATGAAAATTATGAAAGTCGCTTGCGCTCGTTTCATAAACTAACATACTCGCGTCTTAATTACTACCATTATAGGCTCGTTGCATAATGTACAGTACTATTATTTTAACAATATTTCCGTTCTCGTTGTCGTTTCAGTTCCCGGTTTATTGTGAACCAGCCTTAAGTTGGACGGGGAGTAAAAAAAAAGGAGATTTAAACAGAAAAAAGTTGAAGTTACATATGAGTCATATGATGAAGGATGAATAAAACGGAGAAAAATTCTCTTCGGCACCGGGATTCGAACCCGGTTTTCAGCTCTACGTGCTGACGCTCTATCCACTAAACCACACCGGATTCCCATCCCGATGTCAGATCGAATCCTCTAAGTTTAAGTTCCACCTCTTGGGTTCCCTCTAGTGGCCTACCCTCATGCACTACGTCATAGATGTATGACAGTGATTGAACAAGTAATTAAACGGACGAATGATTGAACGGGAGAACTAGTGATTGAACAAGTAATTAAACGGACGAGTGATTGAACGGGAGAACTAGTGATTGAACAAGTAATTAAACGGACGAGTGATTGAACGGGAGAACTAGTGATTGAACAAGTAATTAAACGGACGAGTGATTGAACGGGAGAACTAGTGATTGAACAAATAATTAAACGGACGAATGATTGAACGAGAAAACTAGTGATTGAACAAGTAATTAAACGGACGAGTGATTGAACGGGAGAACTAGTGATTGAACAAGTAATTAAACGGACGAATGATTGAACGAGAAAACTAGTGATTGAACAAGTAATAAAACGGACGAATGATTGAACGAGAAAACTAGTAATTGAACAAGTAATTAAGCGACGAATGATTGAACGAGAAAACTAGTGATTGAACAAGTAATTAAACGGACGAATGATTGAACGAGAAAACTAGTGATTGAACAAGTAATAAAACGGACGAATGATTGAACGAGAAAACTAGTGATTGAACAAGTAATTAAACGGACGAATGATTGAACGGGAGAACTAGTGATTGAACAAGTAATTAAACGGACGAATGATTGAACGAGAAAACTAGTGATTGAACAAGTAATTAAACGGACGAGTGATTGAACGGGAGAACTAGTGATTGAACAAGTAATTAAACGGACGAATGATTGAACGAGAAAACTAGTGATTGAACAAGTAATAAAACGGACGAATGATTGAACGAGAAAACTAGTAATTGAACAAGTAATTAAACGACGAATGATTGAACGAGAAAACTAGTGATTGAACAAGTAATTAAACGGACGAATGATTGAACGAGAAAACTAGTAATTGAACAAGTAATTAAACGACGAATGATTGAACGAGAAAACTAGTGATTGAACAAGTAATAAAACGGACGAATGATTGAACGAGAAAACTAGTGATTGAACAAGTAATAAAACGGACGAATGATTGAACGAGAAAACTAGTGATTGAACAAGTAATAAAACGGACGAATGATTGAACGAGAGAACTAGTGATTGAACAAGTAATAAAACGGACGAATGATTGAACGAGCTAACTAGTGATTGAACAAGTAATAAAACGGACGAATGATTGAACGGGAGAACTAGTGATTGAACAAGTAATAAAACAGACGAATGATTGAACGAGAAAACTAGTGATTGAACAAGTAATAAAACGGACGAATGATTGAACGGGAGAACTAGTGATTGAACAAGTAATAAAACAGACGAATGATTGAACGGGAGAACTAGTGATTGAACAAGTAATAAAACGGACGAATGATTGAACGAGAAAACTAGTGATTGAACAAGTAATAAAACGGACGAATGATTGAACGGGAGAACTAGTGATTGAACAAGTAATAAAACGGACGAATGATTGAACGAGAAAACTAGTGATTGAACAAGTAATAAAACAGACGAATTATTGAACGAGAGAACTAGTGATTGAACAAGTAATAAAACGGACGAATGATTGAACGAGAAAACTAGTGATTGAACAAGTAATAAAACGGACGAATGATTGAACGAGAAAACTAGTGATTGAACAAGTAATAAAACGGACGAATGATTGAACGAGAAAACTAGTGACTGAACAAGTAATAAAACGACGAATGATTGAACGAGAAAACTAGTGATTGAACAGGTAATAAAACGGACGAATGATTGAACGAGAAAACTAGTGATTGAACAAGTAATAAAACGACGAATGATTGAACGAGAAAACTAGTGATTGAACAGGTAATAAAACGGACGAATGATTGAACGAGAAAACTAGTGATTGAACAGGTAATAAAACGGACGAATGATTGAACGAGAAAACTAGTGATTGAACAAGTAATAAAACGACGAATGATTGAACGAGAAAACTAGTGATTGAACAAGTAATTAAACGGACGAATGATTGAACGAGAGAACTAGCGATTCAATGGGTAACAATCGAACGAGAGAACTAGCAACTGAGGGGACGAATGATTGAGAGAGAGAACTAGTGATTGAACTAACTAATGATTGAACTAGAGACCTGAAGACTGAATAAAGAAACTAGCGACTGACGGGACAGACCAGTGACTGGATTAACGTTTTCTTGAAATAAATCCGTAGAATTTGAAATGTAAGTGTATCATAGACCGTTGTTATTAATTTATCTTTACTGCTTTCAGTATTTCTGCTCCACGCATTTTTGGACTCCCTGTACAAGTACAATCGATAGGGGAGTGTTGGTTGGCTGTTGAGAAAACGAAAATAATCATAAGGGGGCTGTCTGTTATTCCTCAAGAAGGACGGGGATGATAGCGCTTTAGGGAGCTAGGTGATAGAAAATCTAAGAGGAAAAAACACAAAAGATAC
The DNA here is from genome assembly GCF_040183065.1 of Periplaneta americana. NCBI lineage: Eukaryota > Metazoa > Arthropoda > Insecta > Blattodea > Blattidae > Periplaneta > Periplaneta americana. The sequence continues at coordinate 43,054,462 of NC_091122.1, read as the reverse complement.
AGCTGTTTTATGTGAGGGAGAAACCCTCAATGTGCTATCAGGGAATAATACCTCGAAAATATTTCTAGAAAAAGAAATGTATTACTGTTCTTTAGGGTGCGGACTTGTATGAGTTTACTGAAACCTATCGAACGACGCTTTTCCTATAATTGTTATTGTTGTGCGAAATCACAAAGTGTGTTCATGTTCATTTGATGAGACTTCTTCAAGCTGATTGCATGATACATGTTGTTAATAGATCAATAATTTTGGATATGTGACCAGTACGCTCTCTAGTGCACAAGTACGCTAGCTATGAAAGTACATAATTGGGCGATGAAGAACTCCATGCTAAAATTTTAAGGGTAGTACAAGAGGACAAGGAAATATATTTTACTATACAATCATGGACTTCAATGCGTCCCAAAATCCTTACACTCCATGATTCAGGAAAGGGAAAGAACCCGACCTCATCACACAATCGATTGGGAAGTGTAGATCGTATAGGCCTAAGGCTATAGAAAGGAATTATGATTCGGAAAATTCAAAGGAATAGGTAATGCCACATTTTCATTAATTTATCTGCTACTCACATTTTACAGTAAGTCTTCTAGATAGTCAGCATTAACATCATTACAAAGATGCAAACACTTCGTCACAGACTGTCATGTTCCATTAAAAAATATTACCTTCCTCCTTGACGGTTGCAGTTGCTTCAGCATCATGTGAAATACGAGTAATCAAGAAGCCAAGGAGTAGGAAGAAAAATGAAGCTCTTCATTAAGCCCCAGAGAAAGAAATCCATTGAGAAGAGACTCAGTGTTCTTGCTGGATAATTCACAAATCCTTCCCTTCCGATCCAACGATTACTAAAGGTAGTATTAAGAAGTTTATGAATTGGGTCAATGAAATGAACTGCAGCTTCATCGTGTATAGGCTATTTACTGAGCTCTCTCTATACAGAGTGATACACAGGATTTACCGTCACTTATGGAGCTTATTTCGGAAGACATTCTGAGCAAAAAATGTCATATAAACATTTGTCCTAATGTCAATATTTTCAAAAGTAGGCTACATTAATTTGAAGTTGTTAGTAAAATACATTCTTTCTTTAGTTTTAAGGGTAAAAAAATATTACAAATGGAGAATGAACTCTTCAGAAGTGTCATTTCTTTAATTGGCTAGTGTTCTGAAGCTAAAAATGTGAGTCATTCGCAATCGTAACGTCAGTTTTCTTTGCATTACATGTTAATAAGTGACTATCTGATCGAGTCGTATTTGATATCTTCACGAATAAATGCAGTTATTTCTAAGACACATTTTACCAATGTTATTGTGTGATATTCCACTGGAAGTACATCAAGAAATGTGTTTCCAGCTCGAAGTCAGGGATTACCGAAATGCAAGTTATCCTGAACACTGCATTGGTAGAGGAGAACATATCGCCTGGCCGGCACGTTCGCCAGGTCTGATGCTCTCGTTTTTTCCTTCTCTTTTATTCCGTAGCAACAAGTTGCAACTCTTTCATAAGAGAATTCTGTGAAACCGGAAGAGAACCTGCTGCTAACAGAGATTATAGTTGCACGCATTTTTTATGTTATTCGCGACGTAGCAGATATTTTCGAAAGGATTCGCCGTTAACTACAACAGCGTTACCACTTCTACACTTAAGTCAGTGGTAGACATATTGAGCAGTGTTCATGAACATTTCTATTCTACAGTAGCACAGAATTCCAGATAATATAAATAAATTAATACAAGGGTCGTGAATTACAGTCAATAATATACATTCTATGTGTAAGAGACATCCATTATAAATATGTTACTTGTGCACTCTTAGCTTCAGTACCTTCACAGCATCTATTAAGACATCAGCGGATAAGGATTCCCTATCTCAAAACACTCCTATAAGTCACCTTCTTCATTCCTAAATTTTCGTGCCTTTCTGAATCACCCTGTATAAAATTATTCCACTCTCTTCAAAAGATGATATTTTTAGTAAGAATTCTTCTTGGAATCTTCGCTATATTTAATCTTTGAGCGATAGCTAAAAATAAATTTATTTCACCGTGTCACAACCTTAAAACAAGCAATTTAATTAAGGACTCCATATGATTCAATTAGGAAATTCTATCACTAGTCTCCTTGACGCAATACGTAACGGCACATTCTGACGGTATCGATTGTTATTGGTTAATTACGTAAGCCATCAGTCGGAAATGTAACAAGTCACATGAGAGTAACACGTAGACCTGACTTGAATGAATTAAATAACCCCGGGTGACGCAAATGTTTTTATACTTGACACGCAATTAGAAATCAATTTTAATAGCATGCTTCAGGATTCTCAAGTACAGACCAATTAGTGCACAATATTTACTAGGAACTGTATTTTTGACGAGGCTGTGAGATTATTGCGTGAAAAATCGCATTTCTCAGATTCTCTGATGGTTTCCACTGGAGCTTCAAACGAGATCTTAATAGTATGGACTATTTTGTATGGAAAAGCAGTTTACTACAAAATAAGAATTTGTAATATTGGACATTTAAGACAACGCCTTCTTGAATGTTGGGACCGGCTTGATCAAAGACAGATATCCAATGCTATTGGACAATGGAGAAGACGCCTACAAATGGTTGTGCGGGCAAATGGCGGTCATATAGAGCATCATTTTTAATTTTGATTATTTGAAAGATTTTAATAAAATTATTATTAATTTTACCAACATTCAGTTTTTCCATTTTTAATAATAAATTGTCTTCAAAAACCACATTTTTCGCATCATTGTGTATTGATCTCCATAAGATTTTAATTGAGCCTCAAAAAACATAATAAACAGTTCTGCTCATCTTTGAAATCTACTCTTTCCAACAGTGTATTCATTATAAATTAATGTTATGTATTTCCGAAAATACAGTATTTCTAATTTTGTGCAGTTTCTCTTGGCCCACTGGGTATAACAGTTATGATGTAGCACCAAATTTTCCATTCGAAGAATTTGTCTTCTTTTTGAGAATGGAAACTGGAGAAAAAGATTTAACAAAGAACTCTATGAAATTTAAACCGTGTATTTTCGTTAAAATTTCAAAATACGGTTTACTTTTCACAGCATCACAATATGTTCTCTTTACAGTTACTGCGGTTAATTAATTTTTATTTCAATAAACTAACTCTTTTTTGTGCTTAACTTCAGTAACTGAATAGTCTGCTTTAATCAGCTAATTATTTTAGTACATAGATTACATTGTAACTTTAATCGTATATTTAATATTAATTATTTTAATAATTGTAATTACATTTATAATAAAATTGAAATTTTAATTCCCTGGTAGAGGGTAAGAAAAAGCCTCATGATCTTAGCTCTGCCAAGTTAAATAAATATACTAAGTAATAAATACTAAGTTAAATAAATAAACAAACAAACAAACAAACAAACAAACAAAATAAATAAATAAATAAATAAATAAATAAATAAATAAATAAATAAATAAATTCCCTTTTCTACCGAATTTTGCACACCTCTACTCCCTCTTACTTATCTGTCCGATTCCACAGTCCTTCTCGCTATCATAACTTAAATATTCGGTCACAATATGATAACACGCTAGAAATACACTCCACACATTATCGCTTTATTCTTAATTTTTCACTGTTGCTACTTCTCGTCACTGGAGTTCTCTGCCGCCTGAAGTCAAGGGCTGCCGAACTTTAATTTCTTTCAAATGTAAATTAGAAAAATTTATTATGATGAGTTGCCAGACCTAACGCGTTGCAAATATTTAATGCAATGTATTCCACTGTATTTATTGTTATTCTTTTGTTTCTTATTTTTATTGTGTAATCATGTAATTCGTGTTTATTTATCACTTAACACCAGTATGTATCCCACTGTGTTGTTTTTTTATTATTAATCTATTTTTTGTGTACATTTTATTCAATTGTCGGTTTCTGGTTTAATTATGTAAATCCTACTTAATTGTAATCTAATACTAATATGTATTCTACAGTAATATATTTATTTTTAATTTTACTGTGTACATTTTTTTATTGAATTATCGGCTTCTGTTTTTATGTGATTCGTATTTGATTCTAATAACATTAATATGTATTCCACTATGTTTATTTTTATTTTATGACGTAAATTTTTATGTAACTATCTCTTTTGATCTCATTATGTACCTAAATAGTATCAGTATGTAATTACTTAATTCCGATCCAGTTTTATGTTCAACTATGTAAGCAAGTTTTAATCCTGGTTGGGTGTAAGAGAAGGCCTTACGGCCTTAACTCTGCCAGGTTAAATAAAGTCATTATTAATATTATTATTATTATTATTATTATTATTATTATTATTATTATAAGTGAGTAAATAAATAAACAAATAAGTATATACATATGTAGATATTAAATAAATTGAAAAGGAATACAATATTCCAAACCTTCATATTATATATATATATATATATATATATATATATATATATATATATATATAAAATTAGGACTTTCTCTGAAATAGAATAAATTACTGAGATTTCATAACAACCATAATATAAATCTTTCTTACATGTCTGAATACGAATTACAGCCCATTTATTTTACAAATATCTAAACTGACGTAACAACAGAAAGGAGATTTAAACCCGGATATGTAATCAGAATTCCACATTTATTTAACTTGTTTTATAAATGTAACTTCTGACAATTATTAATACATTTCTATTGTAACTCCAATTTTAAAATGGAACGCGAGGAAATTATTTTTATTTTATTGTAATAAAAAAGGCTCAAAATCGTCCCTGGAGAGAGAAGAGAGGCAGAGCGGTTTTGAATAAATCTGTAATACACAACAAGCACATTAGAGTTTCCGCCCAGTGAATCCAGGTAGCAGCACACGTCTAGCGGTCCGAAACATCACAGTAAATCCGCTTAAATAACACACATCCCCGCTATGTGGGAATAAAAAAAAATCCTTCGCTCTCGTACTAAAAAATATGCCTTACAACAAAAGGAGCTAAGTAACACATACAAAATATATCCACAATTAAATGTCACTCAACTTACTGTAGCTTCGAATGAGACAAGGTAACGAGGGAAACAATGTTACGGCTGAAACGTTTTGAATCTTCTGAAAATGTAGTTGTTAAAGAATAAAGCACGTGCAGTTGATTAGTAAAATATAAATATCTTTCAACCTTCGAGGTTGGAACCTGTGGTATATGCCCTTCTCCTACAACTAGAGACTCAACGTTTAGGGGGAAAAGAACGACATTTAAAAACAACCCTTAAAAAGCTTGTATTTTTTTTTACCTCTATGTGACGCGATGTGTTAAATTGGTGACTGAGTTCCCAGCCACCTGTTGGTTTAAATCCTGCATCACCATACAACATGCACATTATTATCATGGCATCTACAGCGTGACACAATATTCTTGCCTTTCTTAACTCTAAAATATCGACGGAAATTCTGTGTTGATATCGAAAAGTGCTTAGAGGAAAGTACGAATTAAGAACATAATTTAGAATAGCTGAAGTGAGATAATAATAATAATAATAATAATAATAATAATAATAATAATAATAATAATAATGTACGATTAGGGAAAACACGGGAATTTTACTGGAAGCAAATAAAGAGATAGGTTTGGAAGTAAATCCCGAAAAGACAAAGTATATGATTATGTCTCGTGACCAGAATATTGTACGAAATGGAAATATAAAAATTGGAAATTTATCTTTTGAAGAGGTGAAGAAGTTCAAATATCTTGGAGGAACAGTAACAAATATAAATGATACTCGGGAGGAAATTAAACACAGAATAAATATGTGAAATGCCTGTTATTATTCGGTTGAGAAGCTTTTATCATCCAGTCTCCTGTCAAAAAATCTGAAAGTTAGAATTTATAAAACAGTTATATTACCGGTTGTTCTGTATGGTTGTGAAACTTGGACTCTCACTTTGAGAGAGGAACATAGGTTAAGGGTGTTTGAGAATAAGGTGCTTAGGAAAATATTTGGGGCTAAGAGGGATGAAGTTACAGGAGAATGGAGAAAGTTACACAACACAGAACTGCACGCATTGTATCCTTCACCTGACATAATTAGGAACATTAAATCCAGACGTTTGAGGTGGGCAGAGCATGTAGCACGTATGGGCGAATCCAGAAATGCTTATAGAGTGTTAGTTGGGAGGCCGGAGGGAAAAATACCTTTAGGGAGGCCTAGACGTAGATGGGAAGATAATATTAAAATGGATTTGAGGGAAGTGGGATATGATGGTAGAGAATGGATTAATCTTGCTCAGGATAGGGACCAGTGGCGGGCTTATGTGAGGGCGGCAATAAACCTCCGGGTTCCTTAAAAGCCAGTAAGTAAGTAAGTAAGTAAGTAAGTAAGTAAGTAAGTAAGTAAGTAAGTAAGTAAGTAAGTAAGTAAGTAAGTAAGTAAGTAAGTAAGTAAGTAAGTAAGTAAGTAAGTAAGTAAGTAAGTAAGTAAGTAAGTAATAATGTACTCATATTAGAAAATAACAGCGAATGTGCAGAACTGGGAATTTATCTTCCTTGATGTGGAGTGAAGACGTGTCCTGAGTCACAAACGCAAAACAGGACCATAGTCACGTGACCCACACAGTTAGTAAATGTCTGAACACTTCATTACACGTCACAATTTTATTATTTCCAGAAACTCATTCTTTCAGCCAAGCAATGGTTGAATTCCAGTAGACTTCATTATATAAGACGGTATTCGGAGAGAATTTCAAACAAAATTCATTTCATAAAGATCTATGAGCCCTGCATTTAATTAATGTCTACCTGTCATTTTCGTTTCTTATGTTAACACAAATAAAGAATGATTTTTACATAGTAACACAAAAAAAACTCCAAGGTTCGTCAAGATATAATTATGTGAATAGTTTTGTACTTTTAATTGGAGTATTTTATTCTGCATGCATCATTCGTACAGGTTCAATTACATATTGATGGAAGTCATTTGTTTCATTGAGATTGTCAACTGTTTCTTGATGAAACCAAATTATTGTCCAAGGAATATTATGCCGCCCTCTTACATCTTCCTATCCCTTGCATTAACTCCAAATCGTTGATTTTTTATTTCCATTTTCAATATTATCTGCAGAAATAGCGTACATGACCTCTTAAATAGGTGCAATTAATATCCTTTAATTTCACTGTAATATTTAACTTCAAATATTGAAATAATAATTAAATTTGCTGCATTTTGTTTTAATGTGCGCAGAAATAGGCCTATATCAGTGGTCATCAGCACAGAGCACCCTGGGGCTAGCGTAACTTACCCGCGGAGAACACATTACACTATAGTGCATTCGTAGCTGCTAGCGGGTATGCTCTCTACCTCTTCCTGGTGCACGACGGGCACACGGGACGGTTCCGCTTACCCTTTACCCATTTCAGCGAGTGCTGACGACCACTGGCCTACATAGCTACCGCCTGAGCAAGCAAAGAGAGGCAAAATTCATTAAAGTAAAAGCAAAAGTGCCTAAGACAGTACCAACAAATAATTATACAAGGACATTTAAATGTTACTTCTTGATTCTTGAGCGTCCTTGGATTTTTTGTGTAGTAATATGCAAAATGATTTACTAATACATTCCTTTATTGGTTAATATATGCCTATTCTGATTTTCTGCCTGTAGATATTTGTATTTTTTTTCCTTCCCTCTTCTTATAAGGTGCTTAGGAAAATATTATATTTGTAGTTTTATCTCTTTTTTTTCTTCCCCTCTTTCTTATTTGTATTTTTTGTACGTTTACTTCTATTTTCTATTTTTTCCTTCCCTCTTTTTGTATTTGTATTTTTTTACATTTGTACTTTTACTTCTAATTTTTTCCTCCCCTCCTTTTTATTTGTATTTATCATACGTTTACTTTCATTTCATATTTTTTTCTTCCCTCTTCTTGTATTTGTATTTTATATATTAATTGTACTTTCATTTCTAGCTATTTTCCTCCCATCTTTTTTAATTTGTATTTTTTTACATTTGTACTTTTACTTCTAATTTTTTCCTCCCCTGCTTTTTATTTGTATTTTTCATACGTTTACTTTCATTTCATATTTTTTTCTTCCCTCTTTTTGTATTTGTATTTTATATATTAATTGTACTTTCATTTCTAGCTATTTTCCTCCCATCTTTTTTAATTTGTATTTTTTTACATTTGTACTTTTACTTCTAATTTTTTCCTCCCCTGCTTTTTATTTGTATTTTTCATACGTTTACTTTCATTTCATATTTTTTTCTTCCCTCTTTTTGTATTTGTATTTTATATATTAATTGTACTTTCATTTCTAGCTATTTTCCTCCCATCTTTTTTAATTTGTATTTTTTTACATTTGTACTTTTACTTCTAATTTTTTCCTCCCCTGCTTTTTATTTGTATTTTTCATACGTTTACTTTCATTTCATATTTTTTTCTTCCCTCTTTTTGTATTTGTATTTTATATATTAATTGTACTTTCATTTCTAGCTATTTTCCTCCCATCTTTTTTAATTTGTATTTTTTTACATTTGTACTTTTACTTCTAATTTTTTCCTCCCCTGCTTTTTATTTGTATTTTTCATACGTTTACTTTCATTTCATATTTTTTTCTTCCCTCTTTTTGTATTTGTATTTTATATATTAATTGTACTTTCATTTCTAGCTATTTTCCTCCCATCTTTTTTAATTTGTATTTTTTTACATTTGTACTTTTACTTCTAATTTTTTTCCTCCCCTGCTTTTTATTTGTATTTTTCATACGTTTACTTTCATTTCATATTTTTTTCTTCCCTCTTTTTGTATTTGTATTTTATATATTAATTGTACTTTCATTTCTAGCTATTTTCCTCCCATCTTTTTTAATTTGTATTTTTTTACATTTGTACTTTTACTTCTAATTTTTTCCTCCCCTGCTTTTTATTTGTATTTTTCATACGTTTACTTTCATTTCATATTTTTTTCTTCCCTCTTTTTGTATTTGTATTTTATATATTAATTGTACTTTCATTTCTAGCTATTTTCCTCCCATCTTTTTTAATTTGTATTTTTTTACATTTGTACTTTTACTTCTAATTTTTTTCCTCCCCTGCTTTTTATTTGTATTTTTCATACCTTTACTTTCATTTCATATTTTTTTCTTCCCTCTTTTTGTATTTGTATTTTATATATTAATTGTACTTTCATTTCTAGCTATTTTCCTCCCATCTTTTTTAATTTGTATTTTTTTACATTTGTACTTTTACTTCTAATTTTTTCCTCCCCTGCTTTTTATTTGTATTTTTCATACGTTTACTTTCATTTCATATTTTTTTCTTCCCTCTTTTTGTATGTGTATTTTATATATTAATTGTACTTTCATTTCTAGCTATTTTCCTCCCATCTTTTTTAATTTGTATTTTTTTACATTTGTACTTTTACTTCTAATTTTTTCCTCCCCTCCTTTTTATTTGTATTTATCATACGTTTACTTTCATTTCATATTTTTTTCTTCCCTCTTTTTGTATTTGTATTTTATATATTAATTGTACTTTCATTTCTAGCTATTTTCCTCCCATCTTTTTTAATTTGTATTTTTTTACATTTGTACTTTTACTTCTAATTTTTTCCTCCCCTGCTTTTTATTTGTATTTTTCATACGTTTACTTTCATTTCATATTTTTTTCTTCCCTCTTTTTGTATTTGTATTTTATATATTAATTGTACTTTCATTTCTAGCTATTTTCCTCCCATCTTTTTTAATTTGTATTTTTTTACATTTGTACTTTTACTTCTAATTTTTTTCCTCCCCTGCTTTTTATTTGTATTTTTCATACGTTTACTTTCATTTCATATTTTTTTCTTCCCTCTTCTTGTATTTGTATTTTATATATTAATTTTACTTTCATTTCTAGCTATTTTCCTCACATCTTTTTTAATTTGTATTTCTTTACATTTGTACTTTTACTTCTAATTTTTTCCTCCCCTCCTTTTTATTTGTATTTTTCATACGTTTACTTTCATTTCATATTTTTTTCTTCCCTCTTCTTGTATTTGTATTTTAATATATTAATTGTACTTTAATTTCTAGCTATTTCCTCCCATCTTTTTTAATTTATATCTTTTTACATTTGTACTTTTACTTCTAATTTTTTTCCTCCCCTGCTTTTTATTTGTATTTTTCATACGTTTACTTTCATTTCATATTTTTTTCTTCCCTCTTCTTGTATTTGTATTTTATATATTAATTGTACTTTCATTTCTAGCTATTTTCCTCACATCTTTTTTAATTTGTATTTCTTTACATTTGTACTTTTACTTCTAATTTTTTTCCTCCCCTCCTTTTTATTTGTATTTTTCATACGTTTACTTTCATTTCATATTTTTTTCTTCCCTCTTCTTGTATTTGTATTTTAATATATTAATTGTACTTTAATTTCTAGCTATTTCCTCCCATCTTTTTTAATTTATATCTTTTTACATTTGTACTTTTACTTCTAATTTTTTCCTCCCCTCCTTTTTATTTGTATTTTTCATACGTTTACTTTCATTTCATATTTTTTTCTTCCCTCTTCTTGTATTTGTATTTTATATATTAATTGTACTTTCATTTCTAGCTATTTTCCTCCCATCTTTTTTAATTTGTATTTTTTTACATTTGTACTTTTACTTCTAATTTTTTTCCTCCCCTCCTTTTTATTTGTATTTTTCATACGTTTACTTTCATTTCATATTTTTTTCTTCCCTATTTTTGTATTTGTATTTTATATATTAATTGTACTTTTATTTCTAACTTTTTTCCTCCCATCTTTTTTATTTATATTTTTACTTTGATTTCTTATTTTTTCCTGCCCTCGTTTTTATTTGTATTTCTTATATTTGTACTTTGATAATATATCTGAACTGCGACCGAACACGAGCGCTGCTCATTCGGTCCTCAAATTTTGTTAATATTACTGTATCTCCCTTTTTTATATTGATTGTAGTATTTTATTTCTATTTCTATATTTGTAATTATATTCAGTTTTCTTTATATTTAAATTTAAATAAATAAATAAATAAATAAATAAATAAATAAATAAATAAATAAATAAAAAATAAATAAATAAATAAATAATTTTCTTTTTTTCTTTGTCCGCCTAGGTGACGCAGTTGGTATAGCGCTGGCCTTCTGTGCCCGACGTTGCGGGTTCGATCCCGGCCCAGGTCGATGGCATTTAAGTGTGCTTAAATGCGACAGACTCTTGTCAGTAGATTTACTGGCATGTAAAAGAACTCCTGCGGGACAAAATTCCGGCACACTAGTGACGCTGATATAACCTCGGCAGTTGCGAGCTTCGTTAAATAAAACATAATATAAGTTCTCTTTCTTTTCTCTGCATTCATTTTTTAGTGTGTTTTGTATTCATTTTGACGCAGTACATAAAGCCTGATAATCTTAACTCCACTGGATTATACAAGTAATAGATAAGAGTAATATGCGTTACAAGAGCGGTATGTTGAAGTTTTCATGTTCGAGGAAAAGTTTGAAAAAGCGAAACGTAGTTGAGCTTTTTTAATTTCCGAGAATTGAAAGAAAACATACCGCTCGTGTATCGTACATTATTTTGTGCGAAGATCGTTTATTACATACCTGAAAGAGGAATTTCTAATTAGTTGCAATGAAATCTCCATCTTGGTTTCTGTTCAATGACGGCAAATTTGCAAAACATAAATATCTATCTTCAACATTGTTGCTTTAAAATGTTTTCTGTGTTTACTATACTCCAGCAGGCCCTGATGTAAGTCTGTCATTTTTCCCCAGTCTATGATGAGTCTGGAATCTTGTTGATTTTTTCACGGCTTCCTTAATGTTACTTGCATCACGAATGCAGTAACTTTAGTGGAGTTGTAGAGTTTACTTAATTTTTGAAAATATTTAAAAAAACAATAATTAACAGCGCAATTTAGGTGAAATTGCAGTGGTAACTTTCCAATTTATAATTATTACTATATTGAACGTCTCTAAAAATATGTTAAACGCCTAAAGCAGTAAAATCAATATGTCACTTAAGCGGTAAGAAGAGGGAAATTGTTATGTGTGTTAGGTTGGGAATACTGAATATGGAAGTTTAGACTTTCCGCGGATTGGTTTTTTGCGGAAACCAAGCAAATACGCACGATCTCGCACAAAATAATTTTCTCTATCTGTGTAAATTAAAAAAAATACACGAAAATAACAGATTGATTTTAGGTTCCGGGGCCCAATTTAACTAATACACAAGTTACGTAAATTTTTAACGATAATGATGATAATGACGAATTTTTAATAACATTTCAATTCCGAATTGTTATCCTCACATCTAATATACGAGACAAGATACTTTTTCTATTACAGCTTCAGTGAGGCCTTCCGCTGAGTATCCCTTTAGAGTACGGAGACACCTGCTTGCTGTCCATCTCAGCGTCGAATTTGCAATATAAGCATTTTACGGCTCACAGTTAATTAATACAGTGGGAAGGGAAACACTTACTGTATTTTGCGTCTAGGCTTAACGAGAAAAATAAACACCAATGCATTAATATTACGAGTTTTAATATATAAAAGTGACAAGCTAAGCTCTTCTCACACTGTTAGTTTGCTTTATTAAACGACAGTTTATCAACCGGGACGCTCATGAAGCCGAAACATGTGTCAACACTGAGTTAATAATGCACATACTGAGAACAAGAAAAATATAATTGAAAATGTAATTGAAATTGAAATAGTGGTGACGAAGAGGACAAGAAAGAATTTACTTAACGTGTTTTATTAACAGAAGCTATTTTTTTAACTGGTTATTTTACGACGCTTTTTCAATTTCTATGGTTATATAGCGTCTGAATGAGATGAACGTGATTATACCAGTGAAATGAGTCAAGGGTCCAACGTTGAAAGTTACCCAGCATTTGCTCTTATCGGGCTGAGAGAAAACCCCAGAAAAAATCTTGTCTCAACCAGGATTTGAACCCATGCCCGCTAGTTTCAGGTCAGGCGTGCTGTTACTCCACAGTGGTGGACAACAGAAGCTATTAAAATCGCAGAGCAACCGAAACCTATTTACTCGGACTATTACACTTTCACTACATCATATACTTTTGACCAAAAAAAAAAAAACGGTACGAAAGGACGTCTTTCAACCAATCATGGCTGCTTATCGCACAATTTTATCGCGTCCCTAGCATTTGTTTAATTTTATCGCGTCCCTAGCATTTGTTTATTTTTATCACTATCCTAGCATTTGTTTCTTTGTTTGCCAACATTTCAAACTGCACTGGTCTGGACGTCAAAAAAAAAAAAAAAAAAAAAAAAAAACAGAAAATTACAAACCACTCCAGTCGATGCACAGCAGTTTCAAATATGACTCGCAATGGCATTCAAGAGCAAGAATTAATAAAGATCACTGGTCATAGCTATGCATCTTCCCTGAAATCCTATTTACAAATAAATGAAGAGCACTATTCGGAAATCCTAAATAAGTTGAGGAATACACCATGTATATCAACGAGTTCCACTTCTTTTATGCACACGTCTAATATAACATCAACTGAACCACCAACCACTAAAACATTCAAATTTGAAAATTGTACTTTCAATAATTGTTCCTTTTAAAATTATTAATGTTTATTTTTTATTTCAACATCGTTAATTAAAACTTTTCTTTTCTATTTCATCATTCCTAATTAAAACTTTTCTAACACTTGTTTATATTATTTAGGGTATGTTATAGCTTCTGCTATATCATATTATGGATAGTCACGTATCAGATATTGTTTAATACTAAGATTTATTGAAAATCATCTGTCAAGTGACGTTGATTACTGGGATCCGGATAATTGAAATGGAATGCAACTTTTTAATAAAAATGAAACTGAATCAACAAAGCCTTCTTGACTAGTAACCGTCCACAGAGTTCAATGAAGATTCCATAGTTGGCAGAACTGATAACAAGAAAACAGCTAAACATAACACACTACTGCCATCTAGCGTAATATTTGTAATTTAGAGATAGTACAATAATACATTTGAAGACAGTTGTATTTTCGTAAGTCAATTAATATTTTATTGTATTGGAGTACTTCGTTACTTCTAATCTTCATATACTTTCTTCTAATCGTGTAATAGTCAATTAAATCCCACTCGAGTTTTGATTTTCTCTAGACAAATCAAAACCTCTAGTGAGATTACTGTTGAGAAAACATTTCTCACTACCTTCGTCTAGGAATCCCGTACCGTAACCATGTGGTTTAAAGCGTCATGTCTTGGAATAGCTATGATAAGGAACGACAGCTGGTTCCAGCATTCATACTACTAGAAAACATTTTCTTATGAAATTTCGGTAAGGGTAAGGGTTCACACAGCAACATCAGGAATTTGACGAGCTGAGTAATGTACACCAGCTATAAAGGCTAGGGTGGTCATCATACTGACCAAAAGTTACCTCGTCCTGGTTGAGCGCTACGGCATGTAAACGGACGTGAGGTCAGATATCGAATGATCTGCCTTGGATCTACATAGGTTGTCGTGCCACATGTTACAAAAGGGAACAAAAAATATTTTTCGTATCTCCGAAGTGAAAATAGATTGTTTTTATGAAAATCGATGCGCTGATTCAGAAAATACCATTGGATTTTTTTTCTATCGAGTTTAGCTCAAAGGACTTTCAAGAAATATGAAATTATGTAATTTTTAATTGTTAATCGGAATGCTGGTATCGTTAAGGACAACTAGTAATAAAACGAATAACATTCCCACTAGATAGTGGAGTGTTTCTGGTCTTTTGTTTGGTGCACGTGGCACACTTCCTAAATTCACATGTAATATTTTAAAAGCACTCGGTCTCCGATTTTTTTAAATTCAAAAACATTTATTGAATATTCTTAAGGATTCAATCCAAATATTACATTACCGTTTATATTTTGGCCATTGATGATTCTATTGAGTTTGCATTTCTCTGGATTTTTTACTAAATAATTCCTATATTTAATCTTTTTGTCTTTCTAAATTATTATGCAGTGCTTTTATTCTGGATCTTATGGTCACCCTCATTGAGGGCAGATTATTTTGTTAGAAATTAATATATAAAATGTCAAAAACAGAGATAAGATAACACACGTCTTCATAGATTTAAAAAATGCTTACTACTTGGCGAATTTCTCTTGTAATCAGAATTGCTGTTCCTGAAACAAGTAAGCCTAAAAATCCCCCATCTTTGCGGGATCCCAGCGACCTTGATAACGAATTCCATTATGAGTATGTCCTAATGAAGCACTCTCCCTCCTTATTACTAACAAATTTTCAGGAAAATTATAGTTGTGTGAATAGAGTAAATAGGGCCTACATGTTCAGTGACATCCGATAGTCCATTTCTTTACGACATAGTAGTAGTGGGCGAATCCAGAAATCCATATGAAGTGTTAGTTGGGAGGCCGGAGGAAAAAATACTTTGGGGAGCTAGAGACGTAGATTGGAGGATATTAAAATGGATTTGAGGGAGCTGGGATATGATGCTAGGGACTGGATTAATCTTACTCAGAATAGGGTCCAATTACGGGCTTTTGTGAGGGCGGCAATGAATCTCCGGGTTCTGTGAAAGTAATTCACAAGGTTTTTCCCCAGTTATTATTGTATTTTGTTTACCTGGTCTTTTTGTTTACTTCCTGTAAATTCATGAGGTTGTTTTATAATAAACTGTAGTCTGTATAATAATAAGAACGAAGGCTTCATTTGAACAATTATTCTGTCCAACATTAATAGAAATGTCGCATCACTGACGATGGACAAGCCCATTTACGTTATCGCAAGCTTTCTCAGTCTCTATAAATTAGTGTTGTGGGTTTTAATCGATTAATCGATTAATTTCTGTTGTTAGATTAATCGATTAAAATATTTAATCGAATAATATATTCGATTAAAACTAAGCGTTTGTAGTTGATATTAATTATTATTTTGTTAATACAAACCCGTACTAAAAATTACGACAATATTTCTCTCTCGAAAATTGCTTACTTAAAAGCACAATAGTACTGTTATTTTCTAACTGTAAACCAGGTAGCGTAGGGAAAATCTTTGCATAAAGACTTCAGAAAGAGATGGAGATATGAGGACAGTGACCTAGTCTACCTCTATTGAAAGTTGAAACACAATGCGATACCCTTATTAAGTTTTATGTTTATCCAAGAAAACTTTCACTTTGTTGTAAACTCATATTCCTAGCATATGAAATACATACTTTTCTGGGATTCGTCCCCCTCATCCCTTATTAAAACAGCCACTGTGTGCAAGTGAGAGCGTAACTACTTCTTCTCTTTCTAAAATCTGGTAATTCGATTACAATAAGGGCCAGTCTTTTGTTTCGACCGCTGTACTTTTGCAGTTGCAGTTTCTGAAGGTTGTGTGTTTAGTTTGATACAGAAAAAAATCAGTTTTCTGTGGTTTGTGAAAAGTGTAAACTCCATTATGTCATATGAGAATTTGAGAGGTAAACTCGGTGAAACGTTTGGATTTAAATTGAATGATTGTGGAGAAGTGCTTGACAGAAAAAAAGTTTTTTTCGTGTTCAGTGATGCAGGAAACATTGTTACTAAACGCAAAGCGGCACTTAATTCGGAGCATGTGAATGCACTCACATGTTTAAAATCATGGATGAAGCAGTATTAACTAGGTGAGTCTTCATACATTTTTTAATTCATGTTTGTCTCAAAAATTCCCGGAGAAATTGACATAATGAATTATTGAATTATAAGCCTCATAATAAATATATTAGTAAGTAATTAAAATAGCTGTTTTGTAATATAACGATACAATATATAACATTTAATACTTATGCTTATCACCGAACACAAGTTAAATTTAACAATAATTGTATATTACAGTATATTAAAACATTTTTTCAACTCGATTAATCGATTAAATTGAAATAGTTAATGGATTAGATATTTTGATCGATCAACAGCACTACTAAAAATAATATGTAGGCTAAGTCAGTAATTTTAATTCCCTTTTTACGTTTCTCGTCCCTTTTTTTTAACTCCACATTTATCCTCCCTCACTTCCCTGTCTCCGTCTCTCAAGCCCGCGTCATGTGTTATGACTCGAAGTACACGCAAGTTGGAACACCCTGTACAGCGCACTGCATTATACGGTGGATGTTTTGGAATTCGCAGCGGGATTTGAATAGGTAGACGTGTGGTGGATATAAAAATGAAGTTGTTAAATGCTGTTGATGACATGCAAGGCAGCCAGAGCTGTGTGTTTAGCTGGCATGATTGATTGTGATATGTTTTTATATTTAAAAGGCTGGGAGTGTTAACCACTCTCACATCATCACCAACACACGCTACTCCATTCAGTTTCACTTTCTGCTATTACGTCACTTGATTCGATTTGTACTCTCCGGCTCCCAGGTAAGTAATAGATGACTGCGTGTTCGAATCCCCTTGGCTCTAATGCCTCATAGTCAGCAGTTCGTTTTATTGAATATTTAGCATTTTGTGTGTGTGGAGCAAAATTTTAGATGGAGTGTAATGTGACAAGAAATTAAGCTAATCTTCGAAGTAAAGGCCATTAGATTCTTGAGACTCCTTTCAGCGATGTTTATTAATCATCGACGGTACCAGTTTCTGGTTTTTGATGCGAAGAATTCAGTGATCCCATTTCAATGGCTTCGAAGTTTTAATTTTTTCCACACAGGAAGTGGTCCATGGATCGAAACAGATGGTAATATGAAGGTGCAAGATCAGGGCTATATGCTGGGTGTGGTAGCATCTTTTAGAGACTTATACAATTTCAAATAACATTTATCACTACTTAAATTATTTTCCATAGTCCTTCTTTATCAATGAATGTGTTAAATTTTTAATGTAGTCTGAGTGTTTACTTAAATTTTAGTTATTTTTTTCATTTTCTCAGTGTTCTGTTACTTCACCACTAACTGTATTTTATGAATATTTAGTGTAGGAAGCATAATACGCATATACTGTATTAAATATATGCTTGAAAATGATGGATATTACAGTTTACACTTTGAATTATGTATTTTTAATTTCGACAAACGTTTTCGCGTTTTATATAACACATCATTAGGTCCTAATGTTACACCATAACAAAGTTCAACAAGTGAAGCTGATTACATACATCAAGATGCTTTTAACATAATGAGTCCGAGGTCCAACGACTTATTGCATTGCCGTCTCGAGACGAGGCCTGATGGAATGGAATGGAGGAGCGATTATGAAGACGTCAACGAAAAGGTTTCGCCTTGTTCACTTTAAATACGAGAAGTATTAAGACATGAAATGTAAAGAAATATAAAACTTTTTGGAATATGTATGATAAGACTTTCTTGTGTTAAATTCTAACGTACCTTGTTTACATGTTTCGACCTATTTATGAGCCATCTTCAGAACTGGTCGTTGCTGGTCTTGATGCCTCTTGTTTTGTTTCCTGTGAGGGTGTGTTCGTGTGGTGTAAAGTGGAGTCAAAGAGTGTGTGTGTTCTGAAATTGAGTGTGTGTGTTGAGAATTTCATTGGGGTGTGTTTTTGTGTGTCTGTATATTTCATATTGTTCTAGTGTGTTTAGTTTCTGGTTTTTTGGTTGCATGCACACATATGCAGAACACATCACAAATGCTAACCACACCTACAGAGACATTAACACAGACATGGAAATACTACACATCCAACCAAGAAGCCAAAAACTAAAGACGCTAGAACAATATGAAATATAGGGGAACATGGGGCAGGACGGGGTAGTTAATGTTTGAATGTTTTTACTTGGTATCAATGTAAATGTATGGGTTTTATGACATATATGTTTTTACTACACTGTAAACAAGTAAAAAAAATATGCACTTCGAGTGAAATCCGGTCATTATAACCTTAAAATAAATTAGTTTTTCGAAATGTGTGTTTTGCCACGTTCTGCCCCACGTATGGGGCAAAATGGGGTATCTATTTTTTTTTATAATTAAATGACAAATGTGACAAAAATTATATACTGAAAGTGTGAATACTACAACATTTTACAAGTTTGCTTGAGAAAAAGTGATTCGCAAAATACGCAAATGTGCGTGGCATCCTCGTTTTCACTGTCTACTCCTGCGCAACAATTGTGAGCCCATTTGAGACAAGACACGCATCTAATCCAAACTTCTTCTGACAAAGAACAGAACGAACAGCCCATTACAGGAGGTGAAATTTAATTAAATATGACGTGGGGCAGGACGGGGTACTGCCCTGTTATGCCCCACCCCGTTTTGCTCATAGTCACAATTTCTAAGTTATGAGGTATTGGCAGAAAAAATAACGCACGAAATTTAAGAAAGTTTCGGAATTAAAAGCCAGGTAAGCACTCTATAATATGACATTAAAATAGATTATCTAAATAAATCTCATTTCTACTTACATGTGACAAGAGAACACTTTAAAGTTGCAAATGAAGTATACAATATAATGCAGCAACCGAATAACAAACAATAGATGCAAAAAATGGCAGTAAGTGTTGTGTGATGATATATTTACATGAGTTGACGAAGTTCTAAAAAAAAATTCGGTAGATTGCACTACTTGTTGGGAAGATAGAGGCTATACCCCGTCCTGCCCCATATTCCCCTACAGACACACAAAAACACACCCCAATGGAATTCTCAACACTCAACTCAATTTCAGACCACACACACACACGCTTTGACTCCACTTTACACCACACGAACACACCCTCACAGGAAACAAAACAAGAGGCATCAAGACCAGCAACGACCAGTTCTGAAGATGACCCATAAATAGGTCGAAACATGTAAACAAGGTACTTTAGAATTTAACACAAGAAAGTCTTATCATACATATTCCGAAGTGATACAGTGTTAAAAGTTGTGTAATCAAGATGTATATATAAAATTTTATTTGAAATTCCAAACATCCTTAGCCTCAATAATGCTTACAATAACCAAAAGATACCAAATGTCCTTTATCGGCCGCTTATGACTTTTGCCAATGTTCTTTTTTTACAATTGTCGTAATTGTCCACTTCTTCTCGGCATCACTTTGTGGGGCATTAATTGTCACAGAAAAGTGCTAACACACAAAATCTGCCTGAAACTAAGGCATCACTTAAATCTCTGCAGAACAGATCTGAGTGATTTTAATCTGTTTATGAACCTGAGATAAATTCGACAGCGTGAAAAGAGGAAAGACAGCGTTGATAAATATTCGTCACTGACAGCAGACTTACAGAAATTTTCTTCTTTAAAAGCTTCTCACTGTGGGTGGTGATCATATTTTAAATTAGAGTACAGAGTACAGAACTTGTCGAAATATATTAAACTAGTGGCTTGTGCAGCAAATGCTGCAAACTAAGTTCATTAGACGTTCAAATAAAAATTTGTCAGATTTATTTTCAATGAAGAATACCACACATTTTCAAAGCTACTTGCTTCCATAATAATGGATATTTTTTATGCCAAATACTTTTTCTTGAACCTACCCACCTTCAGTTTTTGAGTTTCAACGCGAAAACGCAAGTAACAATGTCAGGAAGATCAGTGGGTTTTTCATGTGGGAGTAAACCAATAGTTATTTCAGGTCATTGTGGATTGTAGGTGAAAGTTACAAAAAAAGTCAGGTTTGCTATGCTTTCGAACAATAGACATAGCATCTTGGTATAGCTCCTGCATGTAGAGCTTGAAATGTAGAGGGAAAAATAATTTTATCCTGATAAGAGATCTTGCTGAAATGATCGAGAGACAAAAAAATTTTGTAGGTCTTTTATTTTATCAGTAAGTAATATTTTTTGGTGTTTCCTTAGGAACTGTAATTTTTGCGCTCTCTCGAGCCAAAATGAAGACAATCACACATGTAAATATCTACACTACACCGCCATTAAGTATATGAAAAAGACCTAACCCCACTTGATTTATAACTATAAAAATATGCAAGTTTTCTACTTATATATATATATATATATATATATATATATATATATATATATATAGCCACCACTCAGTAAATTACAGAAATGAAGATCTAATTTCAGATATTCTCTACATATACTTATATAACCCCAAAAGTTTCACTTTCATATAATCAATATAGCATTAACACGCATAATTAATGAAAAATAGTCACATCATGGCATTAACTACAATAATATTTCACTTCTAATGGTAATAATGTAATCAGATCACCTCAAGTTTTGTAGATTTTAATATCCAATACACAGCTGTAATCAGAAAATTACACACCGCAGAATCAGACCCGTAAATTATTTTTAGCAAGTCTTGAAGCTTTTAATAACCACTTGAATTTGAACTCTAAATATGTCAGCAATCCTGCAGGTCATGGCCTTCGTGTAATAGTCTATTGTTTATTGTAGTGTATGTTTTGTTTTATTCTGAAACGCAAAAAGTTCTCAAAACTGACGAAAGATGGATTTTGGAAAATAGGAAAATTATGTAGGAAAACTAACGCTTCACTGAAAGTTACTATTTTTCTAAAAATCCTTGGATGTCAAGCTTCAAAATGATGGGTCATTCATTAAAATCCGTTCAGCCGTTTTCCTGTAATTTCCATTACCAGTTCAAATTATATATATACATATATATTATCGGTCTTACTAATAAAAACTCTATATACAGGCGTTTAACTGTCTTATACTTATACAATGAGTAGTTCGTTTATAAGTCGTGTGTAAATTGCTTACTAATAATCACTACATACGTCGTGTATAACGGTACAACTGTTACACAGCTACGTCATAGTTTCGTCATTACTTCGTTACGAAAGGTAATAGAATATCTGAGGTTCTCTACTGCATCCGGTAGAGCGCTCTAGTGTGGTGTGTTAAATATCGATAGTACAACTGGCTCTAATCGATTACCACACTACATTTTGGTCAAAGAGTACAAGCTACAGCAATATTAATTTAATAATTCTATGATCTTTGGTTTGTTCTTCTGTGGTTACAAGGTAAACATCATCATAAAATGACAGTCGATACGAACAGCTGTTAGAGGGGCTGCCATTTTTTCCCTATATACAATGCTTAAACAAGGGATTTCGTGTATATAACTACTGCAAAGCAATTCCCATTGTATAGTTACAGCCTGTTTATACGTCCATAGCTTATTCACGGTTTATTAGTAACGTTTTCTGTCTTAACTCCGCATAAGTCTCGTATAAAAACTATACACGGTTTATTAGTAAGACTGTATATATATATATATATATATATATATATATATATATATATATATATATATTTTTCCAAATTATATTTTCTCGTTCAAAATGAAACTCCTCTCTTGATGCGCTTTGTTTCATTAAAATTCTCCCTTTATCTTCCCGCTAACCAAAAGGAAGAGTACGGAGCAGTTTAAAATTTTCTACAGCCGGGCATATCTGACGCACAAACCACAAACAGTCTGGCAATTTAGTACCTCGAAAATGTCGCGAAGCGAGTTTGGCAACTAGGTTCTTCAGTGCTGGAGTTTGTCATTTAATTATCGGGGAATTGTTGTTATGGAAACTCAAGAGTTGTTTATCAAGATTCAAACTTTAAGAGAAACAGATAATTTTGCATTATGAACAATTTCTCCTCTGAATTAGAAGTATTATTTTCTCACTGTACGTAGAAAATTATACACTGCTAAAGTAATTGTCAAATAGTTTATGAATGTATTCTGAGTTCGGCACATATTCCAGTAAAAATTATAATAGTGATGAATTATGCAAGATGAATAAAAAGCTTGGAGCATTGTTGTAGCTTTCCTGCTTTTAATTACATGAAGAAGTAATAGCACAGTCTAGTATATATAGTCACGAAGCTCAATACTTACTAAATATGCATAGGCCTACATAGACAGTTGAAATATGCATCCATAGATAGTTGCTAGCCACCAGGATCGCTACTAACGCCTCATCACAGACTCTTTCCCCAACAGACGATAAAATGTATTGTAATTTCGATATCGTGTTCTTTTGAAAAAATTAACACCTTCCTTCCACTATTGAAATACGAAATACATAACCTTCATATATTATTTTCATAAAGCGTATATTATATTTTATAAACTCACCTTCCTGGATCTTTCGGAAGAAGGATAACTCTGACCTCTTTTTCTTAGAATTTATAGTGCAACAAACGTCTCCTTGCCTCATATTATTATTCAAATTATTGTATTTTAGCCATTTACAGTTATTACAACCGATAGCAAACATTTCACAGTTTACACAACTTTTCACAAAAATGCGAAATACGGCACAGTCAATGCCTTTTCGATCTAGACCAGGCCGTAATGTATGTTCGGGTTTTCTATTTCAGTGTATGTAGGTCAGTATCATTGCTAAGTTTTATTTAGTGTAATGTGTCCATAAGTTTCGTGTATTTCTTGCTGCATAACATGTTACAGAAATAATTATAAAACTGTATTATTTCAATGTGCAGAGAATTTTACATCTTAAAATAATCTGTTCGCATTAACATTTTAAGTTAAGAATTGAAGCTATTTTGAGGTTTAATAAAAAAGAATTTACATTATGATTTTAATTTAGCACATTTACCTTCCTTAATTGTAGACAGAAAATTTACTATACCACTTCTATGAAATTAGTGGACATACGATTGTGTTACTTCGTGTCTTAGGTTGTAGATAAATACAGTAATTTTATTCAGTCTCAATTGTAGTATTAAAATACAGACAAATTGAATGTGAGGGGTATCATACATGACATTATGTTTAATTATAATGTATACTTGCGAATATAGGATTATAAGTTAAATATAGTAAACATAACATACAATTTTCATACGACATAATATACCGGTACATATGTAATGGCAGGGTATTGGATACCACTAAAATTAGACAGAAAGGGGCAACTGGTACAGTAAACATAACCTATAATTTCATCATATCTAAATATCCGTGCAGTGCAAATGAAAATTATGGAATCGTGCATAAATGAATGTACAAGAATTTCGCAATATTTAATCGAAATATAGGCAGGTATTACACATACGAACAACGTAATTTTCGCACCAAAAATAATGTTACACCTTAACTCTCAAGTGAATTATGTCTGAAATGTCTCAAAATCATTGTTTTAAATTTTATTAATGTAATTACACTGCATCTGAAAGACATATATGTAACTCTTTATGCATTCCAACAAATTTATATGGTTGAAAAGCCGCCCTTCGTGATCGAGTTAAGGGAGTCACACGGACTGCCTTACAGCCTGTATTAGATCACGATGGCAATGGCACAGTCTATTGTTCTTAGTACTCACAGCGCTCCAAGCGGCTAGCAACTATCGCGAGAAATGCAAAAAATCATCCCAAGCTTCGCGACTGTATATATTAGACTGTGATAATAGTAATGAAACTAAGTTTCGCTGGATTTGTAGCCTATTACTCTTATCGTATAGCCATAATTACAGTGAAGAAATAAATGCATATAACTGCAATTAGAGTATTATCAACATATCATAAAATCATCAGAGAAACATGCGGTCAGTGTAAGCACTTTAGGCTTATAGTAGTTGCATGTGGCTCATTGAGCTAACCCAATTATGTGAAAGAAGTGAAGTGAAGCAAGCCATAATAAACCACGTGTCCAGCTGTGGTACCTCCTACAGGTGCAGCTAGCTGCAAGCTACTCTTCCACCAGACATTCAGATCAAACTCAGATATATCCCATTGAATATTAGGCCCTCGGGCGGGCCCCATAAAGCACGGCAGAGTGCTGCATCGGCAATACCCTGACACCTTCCATTCCGTGCCGGAAGAAAGTGGCCTCAGTATACAGAATGTGCCACAACTGTGTCCTGGCATAGTCGCAGCTGGATTCGAGGTTCTAAGTCGGCAGAGGGCCATGGATTTTTAAGGACGACTATTACACTTTTACTACGTCACACTACTTTTGACCAATAAAACGGTACGAAAGGACGTCTTTCAACCAATCATGGCTGCTTATCGCACAATTTTATCGCGTCCCTAGCATTTGTTTAATTTTATCGCGTCCCTAGCATTTGTTTCTTTGTTTGCCAACATTTCAAACTGCACTAGTCTGGACGTCAAAAAACAGAACATTACAAACCACTCCAGTCGATGCACAGCACTTTCAAACATGACTCACATTGGCATTCAAGAACAAGAATTAATAAAGATCACTGGTCATAGCTATGCATCTTCCCTGAATCCCTATTTACAAATAAATGAAGAGCACCATTCGGAAATCCTGAATAAGTTGAGGGATACACCATGTACATCACCGAGTTCACTTCTTTTACGCACACGTCCAATGTAACATCAACTGAACCACCAACCACTAAAAACATTCAAATTTGAAAATTGTACCTACTTTCAATAATTGTTTCTTTTAAAATTATTCATGTTTATTTTTTATTTCATCATTGTTAATTAAAATGTTTCTTGTTTATTTCATCATCCCTAATTAAAACTTTTCTAACACTCGTTTATATTATTTAGATTATGTTATAGCTTCTGCTATATAATATTATGAATAGTCACGTATCAGAGATTGTTTAATACTGTACTAAGATTTATTGCAAATCATCTGTCAAGTGACGTTGATTACTGGGATCGGGATAATTGAAGTGGAATGCAACGGTTTTAATAAAAATGAAACTGAATCAACAAAGCCTTCTTGACCAGTAACCGTCCACAGAGTTCAATGAAGATTCCATAGTTGGCACAACTGATAAGAAAACAGCTATTCATAACACACTACTGCCATCTATTAGCGTAATATTTATAATGTTGAGATGGTACAAATTTGCAGACAGTTTTGTATTTTCGTAAGTCAATTAATATTTTATTGTATTGGAGTACTTCGTTACTTCTAATCTGTATATACTTTCTTCTAATCGTGTAATAGTCAATTAAATCCCACTCGGGTTTTGATTTTCTCTAGATAAATCAAAAGCTCTAGTGAGATTACTGTTGATAAAACCCTTAGCATGGCTTACGCCGCGATATAAAGCTGTGAGACCCTTATAATATATTTACGGCATATAAGACCAACTGTGGTAACTTTCGAGGAATATCACTTTTGTTGATGTCATGCAAAATTTTGTCCAATATTCTTTGGAGAAGATTAACTCCGTACGTAGATGAAATTATTGGGGATCATCAGTATGGTTTTAGGCGTAATAGATCGACTATTGATCAGATTTTTTTGTATTCGATAGATATTAGAGAAAAAATGGGAGTATAAGGGTACAGTACATCAGTTATTCATAGATTTGAAAAAGGCATTCGACTCAGTTAGGAGAGAACTATTATATGATATTCTTATTGAATGTAGTATTCCCAAGAAACTAGTTCGATTAATTAAAATATGTCTCAGTGAAACGTACAGCAGAGTCCGTATAGGCCAGTTTCTATCTGATGCTTTGCCAATTCACTGTGGGCTAAAGCAAGGAGATTGCACTATCACCTTTACTTTTTAACTTCGCTCTAGAGTATGCCATTAAGAAAGTTCAGGATAACAGACAGGGTTTGGTATTGAACGG
Source organism: Periplaneta americana (assembly GCF_040183065.1). Taxonomy (NCBI): domain Eukaryota; kingdom Metazoa; phylum Arthropoda; class Insecta; order Blattodea; family Blattidae; genus Periplaneta; species Periplaneta americana. The sequence goes on along the minus strand of NC_091122.1, from coordinate 43,027,941 downwards.
GTTACATCAGCTTCTTTTCTATGCGGATGACGTGAATATGTTAGGAGAAAATCCACAAACGATTAGGGAAAACACGGAAATTTTACTTGAAGCAAGTAAAGCGATAGGTTTGGAAGTAAATCCCGAAAAGACAAAGTATATGATTATGTCTCGTGACTAGAATAAGTTATTGTACGAAATGGAAATATAAAAATTGGAGATTTATCCTTGGAAGAGGTGGAAAAATTCAAATATCTTGGAGCAACAGTAACAAATATAAATGACACTCGGGAGGAAATTAAACACAGAATAATTATGGGAAATGCGTGTTATTATTCGGTTGAGAAGCTTTTGTCATTATTTTTTGTCAAAAAATCTTAAAGTTAGAATTTAATAAACAGTTATATTTCCGGTTCTTCTGTATGGTTGTGAAACGTGGACTGTTACTTTAAGAGGGGAACAGAAATTAAGAGTGTTTGAGAATAAGGTTCTTAGGAAAATATTTGGGGCTAAGAGGGATGAAGTTACAGGAGAATGGAGAAAGTTACACAACGCAGAACTTCACGCATTATATTCTTCACCTGACATAATTAGGAACATTAAATCCAGACGTTTGAGATGGGCAGGGCATGTAGCACGTATGAGCGAATCCAGAAATGCTTATAGAGTGTTAGTTGGGAGGCCGGAGGGAAAAAGACCTTTAGGGGGACCGAGACGTAGATGGGAGGATGATATTAAAATGGATTTGAAGGGGATGGGATATGATGATAGAGACTGGATTAATGTTGCACAGGATAGGGACCGATGACGGGCTTATGTGAGGGCGGCAATGAAACTTCGGGTTCCTTAAAAGCCATTTGTCAGTAAGTAAAGAATTTTATCCAGGAAAGAAGGCTTGTGGGCCATTTCTCCTCTTCTTTCACTACGGGTACGGGATTCAGTCTCGCCATCATACGCACGAAAATATATGTTGAAGTATTTAGGGAGCAATAAAGTTTTTCATTTGCAGGAATTGTGAAGTGAATTCGACGGTAATTTTATAGAGAATGACTTGGTTATTTTTCCACTTTATTGAGGGTAATTTTCAGGGTCGCGGCATTCTTTCAGCGGCGTCATTCATATTAACAGCAACAGACGTCATCAAATCTCCACGCCTCAATGCAGAGTGTGGGGAGGAACAACGCCGAAAACAAACAAGATAACCTTTATGACAAATGACAATAAAACAGCTGCAGAAATATCAAGCGGGCATCACATTGCTCATTTTTTAATATTATCTTTAAATCAAATCGAAAGTTGTCATAAAAATATCAAGTCATTTCACTAGCAATGACTATTTCAGCATCTGATCACATTTCAATAAAGTGTAACAGACATAACTAAAGATTTCGATTGGTTTTTGAACAGACTAATAAGATTTTGCTAGCCTCTTTCTCTTCTCTTGGAGGGATCTCATTCCCCAAAGGAGCAAATTCCAAGATAAATTGTAACTATCTTTGCGACTTGCACTAAATCAGCGATGAGCAGATTCCTACTCTGTGTGCATGACTGAAACGGCGTTATTGTATCATACACAAGGAAACCGGTTCTCAGGTCAAGAGGTACCATAACACGTGAAGACGGGTTAAAGATAAGCGAGTCGTATCGATGGTGATAACAAAGTGAAATAATCATGTTTATTATAATAAGTACTTTTAATAGATTAAACAATGAGGTATTTATGTTGTAGGAATTTTTCTTTAATTTTAAATATCTCAACTACCCTTAAAATATCAACACAAAATAAAGAAATGTTTTTTTTTTAAATGGAATTGAATCTTTTTTTTTCTTCTTTTTTTATAGGAAGTAAGTCAGGAAAAGTAAATTTGTAGGAAATTGAAAAAAAAAAAAAAAACTATACAAATATATACCTTGACCACCAAAATATTCTCTCCATCCAGAATCAAACACCTTATATGATTTATAGCCAAAAAATAAAGTAGTATTAGATATCCCATAAATGTAAATATAAGGCATAAATCATATAGAACCTATAATAATAATAATAATAATAATAATGATTTATTTTAGCTGGCAGAGTTAAGGCCGTAAGGCCTTCTCTTCCACACAACCAGCAAAAAGTGTATATACATATGCATGAACTTACAAAGAATTCAACAAATTGATTTAGATGAGAGTTACATGTATACAAGAGTTATTTACGAATTAAACAACAAAATACTATGAACTATTAATTAAACACTGAAATAAACTGGGTAGCAGAATTAAACTAAAATACATAGAATGTTAATATATTTCAAATTATATTAGATAATAGAAAGAGATTATTATGAGACAATTTTGAAAATGCAGCACAATCAGGATGATGTCTAAAGAAAAAAAGCAACAGTGTAGTCAGTAATATTTTAAATCAGTATGATTGGAGTGAAATGCTAATAAGGTTATCTTTTAAGCTGTTCTTAAAGGTGTTTGTTGTCTTGCAGCCCCTAATACTTTGTGACAAGGAATTCCATTGACGCGAGGTGGATATTGTAAAAGATGAGGAATAACAAGATGTTCTATGAAGAGGTATATTTAGCGTGCCACAGATAAGTGATCTGGTATTTACGTCGTGGTTAGAGTATAGATAAGAGAAACGAGACGAAAGGTAATTTGGTGTTGAGGTGTGCAGAATTCGAAAGAGTAAAGACAAAGAGTGTAAAGTTCTGCGTTCTTTAAGTCGGAGCCACGAGAGACTTGCGAAGGACGGTGATATGTGATCATATCGTCGGATGTTGCACACGTATCTGATGCACATATTCTGAGCTCGCTGTAACTTGACTGACAGTTCAGAACTTAGATCACTTAACAAAACGTCACAATAATCGAAGTGCGGCATTACTAGGGTTTGTACTAGGGTAAGTTTTAGTTGCTGGGGCAAGAAGTTTCTCAAGCGACTCAAAGAGTGAAAGGAGGAACAGATTTTCTTTATCGTTTCTTTAACTTGAAAATTCCAACTTAGATTATTATCAAAAAAGAAGCCAATGTAGAATATAAATACTAGACGAAAACTATTTGGAAATATATAATTCCGGACATGTGGGCTGATAGTCTAGGTTACAATTGTTAGTTTTTTAAGTAATTATACGCATTATGCGGGTACTTAAGGTTTTATTGAGATTTAAAATATGAAAAAACCGCCTATTAAAAAAAATCAATTTTATAACAAGCAAAATCAAATACGATACAGATATTTACACAATCAACAAACAGAATATATAATAATTATAAATTAAAGAAATATGAAAGTATCATGAATGATGAAGAGAAATCAGCCTTTCCACTTGGGATGTAATTACTGTTTTCTAGTCATCTTACGTTGCATTACTATTTGTAGGCCAACCGAAAAGTTCTTCATAAAATGACGAATTCTTACTTGAGATGTAGGGCTTACCGCTTCATTTTTCCAAGTCTTGCACCAAGGGGGCCGCCAGGCTCAATATCCCCATCCGACGGACGAATCACTATCAACAGTGACATGCCTTCTCTTCATATGCACTGCGGAGAGATGTGGGATTTCCAGGCATATTGATGTACAATCTAGTGATTAGAAATTGTACACCGCCATCCCTCCTAGTCCCGAGGTAGAAACTTTACACAGATCAATATTCCAAAATTTATTGTGTGTTTAATTTCCTCCCGAGTATCATTATCTACATATATAATTATTTGAACTGGTAATGGAAATTACGGGAAAACGGCTGGACGGATTTTAATAAATGACCCCTCATTTTGAAGCTTGGAACTCAAAGTTTTTCGGAAAAATGGTAGTTTTCAGTGAAATGTCAATTTTTAAACATAATTTTCCTATTTTCCAAAATCCATCAGTCGTCAGTTTTGAGAACTAGCCAATAGCATTCACGGCCGACTTGATATAACCTTTGCTTTTTTTTGTAAAGGAGAAGCGAAGCGAGCATCAAGTCGGCTGTATTGCATTACAGAATAAAACAAAACACATACTACAGTAAACAATATTACACGAAGGCCATGATCTGCAAGAATTCTGACATATATAGAGCTCAAATTAAATTGGTTATTAAAAACCTAACTTACTAAAAATAATTTACAGGTTCGATTCTGTGGTGTGTAATTTTCTGGGTACAGCTGTGTATTGGATATTAAAAACTACAAAACTTGAGATGGTTTGATGACATTATTACCATAAGAAATGAAATATTATTGTAGTTAATGCATGATGTGACTATTTTTCATTAATTATACATATTAATGCTATATTGATGATATGAAAGTGAAACGTTTTGGGGTTATATAAGTAGATGTAGAGACCAACTTAAATTAGATTTTGATTTCTATATTTTACTTAGTGGCGGCTATATAGTATATATAGTATATGTTACTGAAAGCTATAAAAATTACGTAAGATAATAATATTATTAAAAATCAAATATTTTTATAATTATTAATGAAGCGGGGTTGGGTCTTTTTCATATATTTAATGGCGGTGTGGTGTAGATATTTATATACGTGGTTCTCTTCAGTATTGGCTCGAGAGAGAGTATCTTTCATTATTATGGAAGCAAATAACTTTCCGAATGTCTGGTATTCTTCATTGAAAATAAATCTGAAAAATGTTTATTTGAACGTCTAATGAATTAAGTTTGCAGCATTTGCTGTACAAGCCATTAGTTATTTTATATTTGTTACCCTTATAACATGATTGCCTACTGTAATATGAATAGTTTTCCTAAAATTTAGTGAAAGAAAACATTCATCAGAAGTGCTTTTGCAGTTACCTTGCTGACCATTGGATCCTTTAGATTCTACTTCTTGCTCGAAAATTAGGCAATAATTGAAATCATCATTCCACAAGCATATCAATAGCAGCGGCTTGGAAACCCGGCGCTGTAGTCTTTCGGCTAACGGTGCGCCACGCCTTAAAACTTCTCTTCGGCAATTTCAGCAGAGTTTATGGAACACACTATAGAATATGCATGAAACAGGTGTTTTTTATGACTGACCTGTAAATCTGGACTTGGGGGTAATTTATGTCTTAAGCAGTTAGAGTCTATAGAAGGAATTTATATTTGTGTTTTTTTAGGTGTTCATTAGAGCGTTGCTGGAGAACTGAAACACATAGCCTAATTAAATTCTAGCAATGCTGTGATACAGTACTGCACCGCAGCATCCTGGACACTGCATGAATAATTTCCAGTGACGCCCTTAACCTATGCGTGCACCGTGGAACAGTGGCCTATGTGCGCCCTAAGAAACAAAGACTTCTCTTCAGATATTAACGTAACAGCTTTGAAATGATTTTAATGTCAAAAGCCTATGTCTAGCATGACAGAGATTTCTGAGACCAATTACAGTGTTGCCAAAAGTTTAGGGACACCTTATAATTCATACGAAATGCTGCCCTGACCTTAAATTATTAGAGAAACTAACGTTTTTAACTGTTGATTAATAACTAATAATTGAGGGGTTTGCCGGAAAAAGGGCGTATACGTCAATATGGTGAATTGAGATACAGGCAATCTAAGATTTTAAAACGCACCTGAATAAAATGTTATACAGATAGTGAACAAAATTATACATTAAATTAAAAATCTTAGCGAGTATAGGCTAAATGTTTTGTAGCATTTAGGCAATTTATATTATTAAATTTGCTTATATTTGTACCATATAAAACTTCGGTCTACATGCCTTTTATCCATATAATGATTTGCTTAGGGGATTTAATGTAGATTTCAGATTTAAATTTCACACGGAATTGAAACAAAGATACATTTTATGACATTTATTATCTACTTCTAAAGTAATTTACATTATTTCAGATATACTGAGTAGACATTAAGTACGCAAAGCAAAATTTCTGAATATAACAGAAAAAGAAAATCTCCATTTTGTGTGAACATAAATAAATAAAATTTATTCTTTGTATAACCCTGATAACAATAAGCCCAAAAATCTGAATATTGTAACAAATCTGAACTGCGACTGAACACGAGCGCTGCTCATTCGGTCTCAAATTTTGTTAATACTACTGTATCTCCTTTTTTATATTGATTGCATTATTTTATTTCTATTTCTCTTGTTTGTTTGTAATTATATTCTTTATTCTGTATATTTAAATTTAAATAAATAAATAAATAAATCTCTTTATAGAACATAAAATATTTCCGTCTGAATCTACGAGTTTCATAAGTTTGTTTACTCTTAAAGCAAGGACAATAATGAACATAAAAAGCTGTCAAAGGAAACAACTGGACTGACTAAATTGAACTATACTTATATATATTTGCTTAGTCTCTACCAAGAGAAAACACACACGGTACAGTAGGCCTATGCGGTAACGCGCAGCACCAGCTCTACTTGTAGACTGACTGACTAAATCGCGCACGCACGCACGCACGCAGCCCTGTCCTGCAGGTATGTACAGTACAATCAAAACAAAATTTCGCTACTATAATTATTCACTACATTTTAAACCGTTTTCCCGAAGAAGGGCGTAGAGGTCTATCCGCCTTTCTTCTGACAAACCCCTCAATTATAATTATGCTATAATTCTACAGTGCTCGGGAAAAGTGACATAAGTCAGTTTCCACAAACCTTTTTTGATAATTTATTGACAACTTACACTGGTTTATGTTGATGTGACTTTTTTCTGTATGAATTATTGTAATGGGAGGAATACTTATGTATTTTTTTCCAAGCGAGCAGATGTTCCGTAAGTTGTCAATAAATTATCAAAAAAAGGTTTGTGGAAACTAACTTATGTCACTTTTTCCCGAGCACTGCAGAATTTTGAGTGCAATTTCGCTATTTGTATGATGAAGTGCTTTGTGTGGAGCGTAACATTGTATGGAGCAGAAACATGGACATTACGACGAAATGAAGAGAAGCGAATAGAAGCATTTTAAATGTGAATATGGAAAAGAATAGGAAGCGTGAAGTGGACAGATGGAATAAGAAATGAAGCTGTGTTGGAAAGAGTGGGTGAAGGAAGAATGATGCTGAAACTGATCAGAAAGAGGAAAAGGAATTGGCTGGGTCACTGGCTGAGAAGAAACTGCCTTCTGAAGGATGCACTGGAAGGAATGGTGAACGGGAGAAGAGTTCGGGGCAGAAGAAGATATCAGATGATAGACGACATTAAGATATATGGATCATATGAGGAGACTAAGAGGAAGGCAGAAAATAGGAAAGACTGGAGAAAGCTGGTTTTGCAGTGAAAGACTTGCCCTTGGGCAGAACACTAAACGAATTAATTAATTAATTAATGTTTGTCCTTACAAGGAATTTATAAGTTTTCAAACGAAATAAAAATATTACAGTTTCAGTATTGAAGTTGAAAATGAATGAGTAACTAATTGGGTGGACGATTCTAACTGTTGCTGGATGATGTAGGATATATCACTCTCTAAATAGTAAAGATCAAATATTTGTAAAAAAAAATTGTGAATGTCGTAGCAGTGTCTAAGGTTTGAAGATTAAACAAAATTGGGGAAATTTTCGTATTGGTCGGTTCATCTGTAACTTCCCACGAAAATGTGAACTCTTTCGCTTCATTTGTATATGCTTTGCTAGCCTTTCATACATAGTTACTAAATACAAGTTGAAGTATACTATTAAGATTTATTTCAAATCATCCGTCCTCAAGTGAGAGTGACCACTGGGATCCGGAATTAAAAAACATAAAGGGAAATGAAACGAGTAAAATAATTAATCGATTTGTACATTAAAAACAAACATTTATGTGTTAACATATAAATGATAGTGTAGAATTTGAAGAGAGGCCTTCAGAATTTCCATCACAATCTTCTGAACCTCATAAAAGGAAATTTTGAAGTATTTAAGGATATTACATGTAAATTTTGGTAAACAACCCCTCGCTCCAAATAGTAAGCCTGTAACATCCCAGTTGCAAAGCGAAATGCCAAAAAATTTTCACTGAGGTATGGAAGTCAAGGTAAATATTTAGCTCGCTTGTCATCATTTATCTGCAGTGCTTGATTCATGTCTCGTTCAAAGCAAATCGTAGGGTCTAAGACCATCGCTTTCTGGGTTCTTCTATTGATGGCAATTATATCCATCTTTCTATGAGAATCATCTTCAGACACACAATGAATCTCCCATGTACTCCCCATCCTCTAATTCTTAGCAGGTTGGCAATTGCTGTACGGGAACGATGGTGTCTGTTGTTACGCAGTAGCTCTCCCTTCTTACAGAACCCCAGTACGTGGCCAAGTGTTTCAGTCTCGCTGCAGCCGGGATGGCGACAACGGGTAGTACTGAAGGTTCTGCCAGGGACAGATCTCACTGCGGTGACGTTGCAAGACAATAATTATTTATAATGAGTTATTTGTCTATAGAAGAATGTATGTTTCTCTGCAAGAGTTATTTTAAATATGAATCTGTTAGTCATGTTCCTGGGTATATTGAAAAATATCCTGATTTCATGTCATAATGGCGAATAACACACATTTAACTTAAAACACTGTTTTCCAACATTAAATTTTCCAAGTTGTTATTGTAAAACAACTATTTTAACTAGACATAAGAAAAGTTCAGGCTTTCTTACCAGGTGTATAATAATGCAGCCCTATAAGACTTATTGAAATACATTGCATTATTTTGACCTACATTTAATTATATGAGATAAAAAATTAATTTTTGAAGTATTAAAAAATTAGAATTTGTCTCAAGACAATATTTAAAGGAACCCTATTCGTTCCAGCAACAGTGCTTTGTACCACTTCTAAGTTCATGTCATTAAAATTTCTTTCATATTTGAAATGTAGAAAAGCAGAAAATTATACTAATATGTGTGCCTGTACTGTAATTTTTAAATGAAAGCTTACGTATATTATTAACTTTTTTAAGAAGTAAAGCAATACAGCGTGGAAGGTAAGGTAGTATATTAATTGTAGGACGTGATTCCTTAAAATATAACGAACAAAAACGTCTAATATCATTTTGCTCGTTTTTGCAAGGTTTTTGAAGAAATAATACTTTTATGCCGACATTTCGATCGCGGAGTTTACGAATACTGTTTAAAATACGGTTTAATTTCTTGTATAACAACGAAGAGAACGTTTGTTATGTTCACGTTGCAGCAGTATTTTAATTAGAAAATTCACAGATTTCGAATTAATCGACTGAAGAAACATTGGAAACATTGACTGTCGAGTCACGTACAGAAGGTCTAAAAATCTGGCATCGCTGTCGAGACGGCAGACGGTTTGCGTAGTACTCGCAACTGATCAGCTGTTGTGATGTTTACATTGCATTAGTGTGCAGTTGGACTTACAGCGTATTTTAAACAGCATTCGTAAAATTCGCGATCGAAATGTCGGCATAAAAGTATTATTTCTTCAAAAACCTCGCAAAAACGAGCAAAATGATATTAGACTTTTTTCTGTTCGTTATATTTTAAGGAATCACACCCTACAATTAATGTACTACCTTACCTTCCACCCTGTATATTAAATACGGGGTGGAAGTAAAATAATCCTACAGATTGAAAGGAACAATAAAATACATTTAAATGAGTAGAAAACCTATATTGTTTTGTGATTAAATGTACGGTTAATTAACCTATTATTTATTCGCTCGTTTTCATACTCTCTCTCGCTATCATAATATTAATATTCGATCACAACGCGATAACACGCTAGAAATTCCACTTCACACATCATCTCTGTATTCCTCATCTTTCACTGTTGCTACCTCTCGTCACTGGAACTCTCTGCCGCCTGAAGTCAATGGCTGCCGAACATTGAAATCTTTCAAATCCAAGTTAGAAAATTATCTTATGACGAGTTGCCATACTAACTTACTATTATGACAAGTATTGTATCGCATGTTTCCACGAATTCACATTTTTTTTATGTTCTAGTGATATTTAACTTATTTTATATTTTTGTTTTCATATTTTCCGATATTGGTATATCTCTAACGTGATAAGTTGAGCTATATATAATCATAATTTTCCTTACTGTTTGTACTTAAAAATATTATATTCATCGTATGCTTTGTACTGCACTATTTTATTACTGCTATTAGTATTATTATTACTATTAGGCCTGTTATTATTATTATCAGGGAAAGGATTTATATGTAAATACATATTTACTTATAAAGCTAATATAATTTATATTTTGCATTATCTTTATGTTTCACAATGTGTAGGGTTGAAAAATCCTACTTTTATTTTCCATATTTTTCCATATTTTAGAGTTTAGTACATATTTTCGTTAATTTCCATATATTTTCCATATTTCATATAAAACAGTCCATATTATATTAGGTTTAACAATAAAACAAAACAAAATTCCATTAACTTTTAAAAATACATTTCAACAATAGAGATTTAAACACATGTTCAGTAATCCCTTTAACATCAGAGTTATTTGAAAATTAGCAGTCCTATCAACAATGGGAAAGTAAGTTACAAAACTGTATTAATTTAATTTAAAATTTTTAACAGACTTCAGTTGTGCAGCTCAACAGTTAAATGCCAGTCAGAGTACACATAGGTTCAGTTTTGTAAATCATACTATAAAGACGGTAAATATGCCAAAAGTACGTCATTCAGTCAATTTAAAATCAAAACTAACAAGTTACATTTCAGAATTTAAAGAAGATGGTTTATCAACTGACAATAAAATATTATTTTGTAATTTGTGTCAGTGTGCAGTATCATCTACACAAAAGTTCCTGGTGCAACAACACATTACAACTAGTAAACATCAGGCCAACAAACAACTAAATTCCAAGCAGAGACAATTGTTTTTAACACAACCAACAACATCGAATGTAAGATCTGAGTTTAACATCGACCTGTGCCGTTCTCTCATCTCTGCTGATATTCCTCTCTACAAACTAAAGAATAAGGTCTTCAGGGAATTCCTTGAAAAATATACTCAACATACAATCCCGGATGAGTCAACACTTAGGAAGACGTATGCTCCATCCATCTACGATGAGACAATACAGAAGATAAGAGATGAAATTAAAGATAGTTCAATTTGGGTTTCCATTGATGAGACTCCCGACAAAGAAGGTAGACTTGTTGGTAATGTAGTTATCGGTTTGTTAAGTGAACAATATTCTGAACGAATTCTTTTACATTGTGATGTTCTAGAAAAGTGCAATAACAAAACTATAGTTAAACTGTTCAACGAAGCTATGGGTATCCTGTGGCCAAAGGGTATTATGTACGATAATGTGTTATTCTTTATTAGCGATGCTGCCCCTTATATGGTCAAAGCTGGACAAGCATTATCTGTTGTATATCCTAAATTGACTCATTTTACTTGTGTGGCGCATGCATTTCATCGTGTGGCAGAAGTGGTCAGAGACAATTTCCCTAAAGTAGATTTGTTGATTTCATCAGTGAAAAAAGTATTTCTCAAAGCTCCCAGTAGAGTTAACGTGTTGAAAGAAATGTACCCTGAAATTCCATTGCCACCAAAGCCAATTTTAACTAGATGGGGTACATGGCTAGAAGCAGTTGAATATTATGCCGAACATATAGACTCTATTAACAATGTTCTCCTTGCATTGGACTCTGAAGATGCAGTCTCAATTGATACTGCGAAAACAGTTACCTGTGACATAAGTGTGAAGAATGACTTAGCTCACATTCAGCATACATTTTCATGCATCATAAAAACGCTCAAAAGTCTCCAAAATAGGCACTTTTCACTATCTGAAAGTTTTGAAATTATAAATAGTACTGTGGAACAACTGAATCGTGGTACAGGTAAAGTTGCAGATGCAGTAAGAGCTAAGGTGGACACTGTACTTTCAAAAAACCCTGGATATGAAGAACTACAAAAGGTTGTTGCTGTGATGAGTGGTGAAACAACAGTGAAGATTAACTTGGACTTATCCCCAGCAGACATTGTGAAATTGAATTATGTACCAGTTACTTCTTGTGACGTCGAACGCTCTTTTAGTCAGTATAAATCTATCCTCAGAGACAATAGAAGAAGATTAACTTTTCAGCACTTGAAAGAAATGTTTGTAACCTATTGTTATGGTAACAGACAATAAAAATTGTGTTTTGTTGAAACTACATTGGAAGATAAGGTACGTCCATTATATTTTTTGTTTAGTTTGATTAAAATGTACCAATATTTAACGTACATAGTCATTTTTTTATAATTTTAAGTCCATATTTAATTCCATATTTTGGTAAAAATCCATATTTAATTCCATATTTTGGTAAAAATAACTACATATATATTTACATATTTCATATATTTTTAGTCCATATAAATCCGTTCCCTGATTATTATTGTTATTATTATCATTATTATTGTTATTATCATTATTATTATTACCATTCTTATTTATTATTATTATTATTATTATTATTATTATTATTATTATTATTATTATCAATAATTGTCTTATTTTTTATACTTTGTATGCGTCATTTATTTTTGACCTGCTGTTCACATTTTATTATGCTTTTTTCTTTCTTTCTCTATGTTATATATTATATCTGATTTCTTCTTACTTGTTGTTTACATTTTATTATTATTATCTTATTCAGTTTTGTGTGTAAAATTGTAGCGTACTTTGTAAATTTGTAGTGTTTTTGTAACGCAGTTTTTACTCCCGGTTGAGTGTTAGAGAAGGCCGTATGGCCTTAACTCTGCCAGGTTAAATAAATTATTATTATTATTATTATTATTATTATTATTATTATTATTATTATTAACAAATTAAGTTTGAAATTTCAGCACTCTGGCAACATCGCCTCTAACACAGCCTTTTTTCTTCTCGTAATACAGATGTAAGAGTTCAAGCAACTCAATTCTGTCTCCATACGGAAACTACCTCCCACCTCTCTCTCTGCTTACAATGTTGCAAACTGGTTACATTGTTCAGTGGCTTCAAATTAGTGGTTTTTAAACTTCCACTCTGTATTTAAAGAGAATATAATAGCCCTAAGCAAAAAAATAATGTAGTTTGGGTAATAGTACATAATATATGATACAATAAAATGTAGATTTATTTTCACGACTGTCGCATGGCTTAACAAGTTTAACGACCAAATTCCCTTAAACGAATCACTTCTGAGAAAGAATTAGTTGAAATGCTATTTAGAGAAATATAAGTCAATCCAGAGAATAACATGAAGCTGGTGGTTGAGAAACCTGCACCAGACCAGAAACTGCCACTGATACTCAGTATTTCTTTTGTCCAAAATGTTCCTCTGTGAATGTCAACATTACAGAGGATGGCAGGATTGCAGCAGGAATGTTTACAAGCAATATCATAACTAGGTCGACCGTTATTGTAATTCGTGACGTGTTACATGACGGGGTTCATCAGTTTCCGTGTTATTAATCCAGGATAGTCCCTCACTAATTTGAGTTATGCCACTTCATAGATATTAGAAATGAAACTGTCACAAGATCGATATCTGAGATGCACGATATAGAGAAAAAGCGTTCCAGGATATTTTCCTTAATCTCTTTTTGGAAATCTGACATTCCCAATGTTAAATTATTCCAATGTCCATTTTCATCAATCCGTCCTTGTTAAAGTTGTTTTCAACAAGCCTAATTTCCCAAAGCTATTCTTTCTAGTGTAAAATTATCCCCATATCCATTTTTACCAATCCGTTCTTGCTAAAGTTGTTTTCAACAAGCCTATTTTCCCAAAGCTATTCTTTCCAGAGTAAAATATCCACATGTCCATTTTCACCAATCTGTTCTTGCTAAAGTTGTTTTCAACAAGCCTAATTTCCCAAAGCTATTCTTTCCAGTGTAAAATTATTCCCATGTCCATTTTCATCAATCCTTCTTGCTAAACTTGTTTTCAACAAGCCTGTTCCCCAAAAATATCCTCTCATTGATTCTCTTAACATAGATTCCTTGTATAATAAGATAGAAAAGCATCACAATACTTTTATCTCATACTTCGTATAATATGATAGAAAATCATCACAATACTTTTTCTCATACTTCGCATACGAGTAATTAGATAGAAAAGCATCACAATACTTTTTTTTTATCATACTTCGTATACGAGTAATTAGATAGAAAAGCATCACAATACTTTTTCTCACACTTCGTACAACAAGAAAATAAAGCATCAAAATAGTTTTTTCTCGTACTTCATATAATAAGATAGAAAAGCATCAAAATACTTTTTCTCACACTTCGTACAACAGAAAAATAAAGCATCAAAATAGTTTTTCCTCATACTTCGTATAATAAGAAAGTAAAACATCAAAATACTTTTTCTCACACTTCGTACAACAGAAAAATAAAGCATCAAAATAGTTTTTTCTCATACTTCGTATAATAAGAAAGTAAAGCATCAAAATACTTTTTCTCACACTTCGTACAACAGGAAAATAAAGCATCAAAATAGTTTTTGCTCATACTTCGTATAACAAAAAAGTAAAGTATCAAAATACTTTTTCTCACACTTCGTACAACAGGAAAATAAAGCTTAAAAATAGTTTTTTCTCATACTTCGTATAATAAGAAAGTAAAGCATCAAAATACTTTTTCTCACACTTCGTACAACAGGAAAATAAAGCTTAAAAATAGTTTTTTTCTCATACTTCGTATAATAAGAAAGTAAACCATCAAAATACTTTTTCTCACAATTCGTACAACAAGAAAATAAAGCATCAAAATAGTTTTTTCTCATACTTCGTATAATAAGAAAGTAAAGCATCAAAATACTTTTTCTCACACTTCGTACAACAGGAAAATAAACCATCAAAATAGTTTTTTCTCATACTTCGTATAATAAGAAAGTAAAGTATCAAAACACTTTTTCTCACACTTCGTACAACAGGAAAATAAAGCACCAAAATAGTTTTTTTCTCATACTTCGTATAATAAGAAAGTAAAGCATCAAAATACTTTTTCTCACACTTCGTACAACAGGAAAATAAAGCTTAAAAATAGTTTTTTCTCATACTTCGTATAACAAAAAAGTAAAGTATCAAAATACTTTTTCTCACACTTCGTACAACAGGAAAATAAAGCATCAATATAGTTTTTTCTCATACTTCGTATAATAAGAAAGTAAAGTATCAAAATACTTTTTCTCACACTTCGTACAACAAGGAAATACAGCATCAAAATAGTTTTTTCTCGTACTTCGTATAATAAGATAGAATAGCATCAAAATACTTTTTATCACACTTTGCACAACAAGAAAATAAAGCATCAAAATAGTTTTTCTCATACTTCGTATAATAAGAGAGTAAAGCATCAAAATACTTTTTCTCACACTTCGTACAACAGGAAAATAAAGCATCAAAATAGTTTTTTCTCATACTTCGTATAATAAGAAAGTAAAGCATCAAAATACTTTTTCTCACACTTTGCACAACAAGAAAGTAAAGCATCAAAATCTTTTTTTTTCTCATACTTCGTATGATAAGATAGAAAAGCATCAAAATACTTTGTCTTACACTTCGTATAATAAGAAAGTAAAGCGTCAAAATACTTTTCTCACACTTTGCACAACAAGAAAGTAAAGTATCAAAATAGTTTTCTCTCACACTTCGTATAATAAGAAAGTAAAGCATCAAAATACTTTTTCTCATAATTCGCACAATAGTAAAGCATTAAAAAAGTAGTTTTTTTTTTCATACTTCGTATAATAAAATAAAAAATCGATATACTTTTCCTCATACTTCGTATAATAAGAAAGTAAATCATCACAATACTTTTTTCTCATACAAGCATCACAATACTTTTTTTCATATTTCGTATAATAAGAAAGTAAAGCATCACAACACTTTTTTTCTCATATTTCGTATAATAAGAAAGTAAACCATCACAATATTTTTTTCTCATACAAACATCACAATACTTTTTTCTCATACTTCGTATAATAAGAAAGTAAAGCACCTCACAATACTATTTTCTCATACTTAGTATAATAAGAAAGTAACATTTTGTAGATATTCGGGAGGAAATAAATAAGAAGAAAAAATTGGAGCTATTGGTATCCGTCAAGAATAAACATCAGCACCAACAATATAACAATTTGCAGTTCAATTTCTGGCGTCTCATTACACATACCAAAGCAACATCGAAACTGCGGGAAGACCTCTAATTGCAGGTGGTTACAGGAACAATGCAAGTGTGTAACAAGTGCACACATAAATAACTGATGATGTGCACACACATCCGATTAATGCCCGGCTCTTCGTGGCGTGTCAGGTAATTAATAGTGTTTATCCAGAGCGCAAAAACAGTCTTATACGGCCGCAGAGCTCTACTGCTCAGTGTGTAATGCCCATACCCTAGTTCGAAACTAACATCACGACAGATAGTGAAGATTTCTTTGTGATTGAAGGTAACAAGGACTGGGAGACTTATTGATTTGTCATAGCCTATTATGTACTTACGTACTATTATAAACTTCGAAATGAGTTAGTGACCAGACACATTCACTTCACCCACTTCTGTAATCTTCTCTTCACTTCTCCCCATTTCAGCCCTTGCCGTCACAGAAACACTTTCACTTTCCCTCGCGGTACTGACCTTCCTTCCCAATAAGCTAATTAAATCACTTCCCGAATCACTTGAATTTTTACTCAAGTAGCTTATTTATTTATTTTATTTATTTAAATTTAAATATGCAGAATAAAGAATATAATTACAAACAACCAAGAGGAATAGAAATAAAATAATACAGTCAATATAAAAAAGGAGATACAGTAGTATTAACAAAATTTGAGACCGAATGAGCAGCGCTCGTGTTCGGTCGCAGTTCAGATATAATATTAATAGGCCTATAAGAGAATATAAAATAAAATAAAATAGGAAATAAAATTAAAATTACACTTACAGAAATTATATAATACAATATTAATATAAGATAAATATAGAAAAAAAATAAATATAAATAAGTAAAATAAAATAGGAACTAAATTTAAATTACAGCGGCAATGGAATTATATAATATTAACACTAGAGAAGAATAATATCGCACGTGAAAAGTAGGACTATATATATATATATATATTCCAAAATTATAGGATACAAATATAATATAGGTTGATTAATTCATACACATAGGCTATAAATTTATTTAATCAAATTGAAGATATTAACACCTTTCTAATTTTCTTGTTATATGTTAGTGGGTTACATGTTAGAATTTCTGGGTGTAATTTAGTTAAAGCATTGTACAACCGAGAGCCAAAATTAATGCTATGCTTTAGACCAGCAGATGTGAGACATTTAGGTTCTACTAATGTTGAATTGATATTTCGTCTTGTGTCATAATTATGTGTGTGTAATACAAACTTATTACGATTTTTATGATAAAATTTTAACAGTGTATACTTATAAATTTGTTCAATATTAAATACATTAAATTCAGAATAAATTAATTTAGTTGGATAATCGAAGTGTTTCTTCAAACAAATTTTAATTATTCGTTACTCGTGTCCCGGGTTCGATTCCCTGTCGGGGCAAGTTACCATTTGAGGTTTTTTCCGGAGTTTTCCTCCAACCCAATACGAGCAAATGCTGGGTAACTTTCGGTGCTGGATCCCGGACTCATTTCACCGGAATTATCACCATCTCATTCAGACGCTAAATGACCTAAGATGTTGATAAAGCGTCGTAAAATAACCTACTGAAAAAATTACTCGTGCCACTAAAGTTCATTGCACTTGTGGTACTTAAGCCGCACTTATCTGATTTATTCACATATGTTTTCTCGATCTCAGCATTTCCTGATTGTCTAGCTTCCTCCAGCACGAAATGCTTATTTTGAAATTGAGCAAATTCTCCGTCGTCTATACGTGTCTGGTCAACAATCTTGTTATGATCCACCACGACTGCTGATAGAACACATTGTCCATCACCTGTCACGTATATTTTGTACCAGTTCGAATTTCGATCTTCTCTTATCCTCTGTTTAGCTCGGCTGGTCGGTATTAATCTATGCCAGATTGAATAGGCATGGAATGGAATTTAACTGAGGGGGGCACGGATGGCCCAGCACTGCGACCTGATCAGATTTATTGCTCTAACCCTCGATATGGAATGAGTTGCGTGCCACAGACCCCCTACGCGCAACCGCCCTAACCACATGACTCCCTAACGACAGGTCCCTACAGCCGACAGAAATCCATACACCATTCCGCCTCGTAGGTCCGCCTCGGGTGCTCGTTGCAGAAGCCATCCAACGTCGCTTAGCTGCATTCCACGGAGGCCGGTCGAGAGAGCCAGTAGCTTCGGGAGGCCGCCTGTAGAGCAGCGGTGGCGAAAATGCAATCGTGCGCCGAGCCACTGTGCAACCTGCAACGTGCATATCACCTATGGAGGGAGGCGGACACGCGAAGGGGAAGTGAAACAACTATCTGACTTATTAACGGATTTTCATTTTCCTTACGTCAAGCACTTAAATATAATTTTATACAGTACAAGGCTACAAACTAATGTTTAGTACGTGTAACGAAGAAAGAAATGAACAATAAATTAACAATATCACAACCTAAAATTAGCTGTCTTCAAAATGTCTCTGCGACAAAGTTTCAAAATCAGGAATTATGTCACTTACTGCCAGTCGTAGTTGATCACGAAGGTATTTGTCTGTCAGTCGTGATCTAAATTTGGTTTTTACTATTTTAATGGTTGAAAATAATTTTTCACAAACGTAAGTTGTAGCGAACATGGCTTCAACAGAGCAAGCGAAAGAACGAAGCTTCGGATATTTATTTGTTGGCAAAGATTTGAAAGTTCAACAATTGTCATGTTCTTAATCTAGCTTTCATTTGACATCACATAGTAAATCAGTGAGTTCAAATTGAAGAGCTAACCGCATTATTCGTACATCTGCTGAAAAAGGGTCGACGTACAGAGATGATGATGATGATTATGATGATGGTGACGATGATAACAATAACACTTAACCTTTTAATGTTTCATCAGTAACATGTAGTATAATGCCATTTTATGTTATACAACCGTTTTCCTCGTAATACTTGTGAACAAATCATACATTTAATATTCTCATCATACTGACAGCAAAAAAATGCATCCTCCCATCCTACTTGGAAATTTCGTACATGGTTTCGAGAGAGATATATGCAGGTCAGAGACAAATAAAAATGGAACGGAGTTTGACTCCAGTGAGTGAGAGGGTGGGGGTTGGCGGAGGTTAGAAGCAGCTATCACTGCGAGCCACAATGTCTCGCGAGTCACGTTCTCGCCACGGCTGCTGTAGAGTGATCTGAAAAACCAGAAACGGGATGATGAGGAAAGGATGATGGGGAGGAAAGGAAGTGGCGAAGATGAGTGAGGTTCCAATCGCCTGATAATGTTATCTGATATTCATCCATAGGAATAATGGAAAACCCCCCCAAAAAACCTCACCCAGGTAACTCGTCCGGACCGGGAATCGAAGTTCGGAGTTAGACTCGCTAACCCCTCAGCCACAACGGTGGACAGGACATAGGCTTACTTATCCTGCCTGTGGGTCTACTTGATTCTTAAAATTTATCCTTACTTAACCTGAAAATTACATACCAATAAAGGCGTTTGAGGCAATCCAAGGAATTTCATAAATCCCCTGAAACTTCTTTTTTCCAAAAGCAATAATATTTATTTACGACTTTAGTTAGACCTGTACGTACCTATAATAATGAGTAATGATCATTATCGTCCTCTGATCAGGGCAGTTAAAGTTTTCAAGACTTTATTAAAACGTTAAGAATTTTTGTGTTCTACTAACATGAGAACATAGTCCGCTCTTCCCATGGGCCGAACATCACGCAACTTTGAGCAGCGAGCCTTGCTCTCAAGACTTGTTAAGGGCGCCCCTATATGTTTTATTCACGGGGATGAGCTATGAGCCCCGTTAGCCACTGCGCTCCGGACCTCTGTACACACCCTCGCAAAAGAAGTTAACACTTCTCCCTCACTTAACACCGCTTAATGTCAGTGTCTTCAATTCTACTGAATATGATTTCAACACAAGACATAAAAGAAAGAGGCAGATAACTAAAAATATTAGACTAGAGAAGGAAAGAGAAAAATATGAAATAGGAAAAAGGAAGTTTTAGGATATTCGAATATGATGCATACAGTATAGCGTATATTCGTTATTAAAACAGTTATTATTTTTTTAATTGACACAAAATTACTCTAGGGACTATACTAGCTATTTTCGAAGAATTTCGACGGAAATTAGCTCTGCCAATATCTCTGAGGGATAACAATGTGATAACGGTGTTAAAAAAATCCTGTCAAATCCCGATTAATCACGTAGTGCCACATTAATAGCAATTGTAATTTTTCATGCCCTTTGCTTTGTTTCTTTTTTTTTTAATTTAATTATCTATGTTTACATATATATATATAATATTAGGATATACCGAGTCCGTAAAGGCTCTCTCAATGAGAAGCCGTTTGTAATTGTACATTATTTATTGAAATCTAACTACATTTTTCTAATTTTATTTTTTACTTAAGATGTAATACAGACTATATGGCTTCAGCTACGATCTCCTATGTTCCTTACGCCATTTTTTTGCATCGAAAGACACGATATAAAGTCGGTATGTGTACACCGGAGTTCGGAAAAGGATCCTTATTATGTGAAGCACACAGAATAAAATCTTATAGTGGGTATTTTAGACTACGGAAAAGAAAGAAATACGTAAGAATGAAATCACTAATCACGGATAATATAAAAATCTTTCACTCAGTTTAAAACGACTATTGATGGTCGACAAGAAAGTAATTCATATGGCCAATATAGCCAATATAGCAATATACCTGAAAGAATGACGGACAAAATCAAGATATTATAAAAAGCAACTTGTCCACAAACGTTTCATCAGTCATAATAGTAGTAAGATAATAATAATAATAATAATAATAATAATAATAATAATAATAATAATAATAATAATAATAATCCATGGTGCTACAGCCCGTAAAGAGCCCAGACCGACCAGCCGGCTGCTGGCCTCACGCCCACATGCCGAAGTAGAGGTAGACGATCATACAACCAGAATGGAGATATCGTTTGGTTAGCACGATTATCCCCCCAGCCGTTGTAGCTGGCTTTCGCAACCGGATTTCGCTATCTATCGTAGCTTCCCAAGTGCATCACGATGCTGGATGGGCACCGGTCCCATACACTGCCCGGAATTTCATGAGAAAATTCTTCCCCCATTAGGACTCGAATCAGCGCGCATTCCGTAACGCGAGTCCTAGGCAGGATGCCTTAGACCACAACGCCACGGCGCGGGACAATAGTAGTATGATAGAGCGAGAATATAGGCTAACTCTGGTTTATTTCGTAAGAAATCTTCAAATTAAAACGTGGGATGAACGTTGTTCGTTTATAATCTTATCAAAACGAATTCAGTTTAGTACCATTTCTCAAAATGAGATAGGGAAAGACAACATAAAAATTTAGGGACGGTCGTTTTTGGCAGATAGAGAAAGTTACTCATTGGTTTACAAGACTGTCAACTAGCATAAACTTATATAATAAGCATGCTCACATCTGTTAAAAGCGCCTGTTTACTATCATGTTGGAAAAATATTAAAATAAACGTCTTACAAGGGCAAAATGCATGTAACATCACACCTACCAACCTACAACAGATGAAATTCGTATGTAATGTAGTGCAATATTTTGCACTGTATTTTTTATTGTCTGAGAACACTGAAGGGATCACTCATTCGTGTGTTGCGTAGTGCAAGCTATTGTTTTTTTAATTATTTTTTATTTTTATTTTATTTTATTTTATTTTAAATCCACCACCAACAGAAGCAGGCTTCCAATTACAGGTGGCTTACATAGATTTATACACAAAATACATAATAAGAGAAAAAAACAACAAAACAAAGAACACAAACGAAAGAAAGAAAATACATAATGGTAATAGATGCTAATATAGTATTAATATAGCGCCAAATGTCAATATAATGATGCAAAATTATTTAAAAACTAGAGTAAAAACATTATAATACACTTCTTCATAATTTAAAAATCCAAGGATATACAATTCTTTTTAATATTATATGAAATTTTTCAATTGTTAAACTGAAATCCAATTGAGAATCACAGTTTAAAGACAGAGAGTTGTAAGTATTACACATAACAAACAATGGAGAGTTCTTGAAGAAAACAGTTCTAGGAATAGGAATAATAAAAGGTTGCCTATGACGTAATTCTGTTCTTTTTACATTGAACTGAAGGAATTTAAGAAAATCACAGTTATTCAATATACCGTTAACAGTCTTATAGAGTAAAATTTGACTATTTATTAATCGTCGAGATTTTAAAGTTTTATAATTAAATTTAAAAAGTAACTGATTATATGAAATTTGCTTGTCATAAGACGACATGTGATGTTTTTTTTTTTTTTTTTCAAATATAAATAACGTAAAAATCTTTTCTGTATCCTTTCTATTTGCATCTGATGGGACTGGAACTGAGGTGACCATATTACAGACGCATACTCTAGCTTACTTCTAACTATCTGAGGAACATCAAAGGGATTTGTCATTCGTGGGTAGTGTAATCCAAGCTATTGTGATTTTATAATTGCTTGAGAATAGTACATAGAATATTGCAGGGAGATTTTGTTGTTTTAAATTAAGAAAAACATTTAAGAAAATATCAGAAAAGTTATTTCGAACATTTCGCAAGAACAGATTCGTCGAATATTTCAGAGCAATTTTCGGAAATGTAAAAAATGTACTGAAACAGAAAGATACTTCGAAAATGTTCTTGTAACACATTTTCTACATTAAATAGGCCTTAGAATCTAGTATTACTACTGTAAAAATTACTGTACGGTCGATTTCGTGGCAAATGTTCGAGGCATATGGAAGAAAATTCCACTAAGTCTGAGGTACAAGTATGAGAGAAACGTAATATAATTATATGGACAACCTATAATATGATATAGTCATATTTCCCTCTCAAAGAAACCAATTGTTTTGGAGAATAAAATATCATGTAGGGGAGATTCGGCTAATTCCGCAATATTAAGAAGTAAATCTATCATTTTTTTTATCAAAATATTTGTTGAAAAATATTATCAACGTATGTAGACATGGACGAAACCTTTCATTACCAAATGAGATAAAGAGGCCTATTAAAATGCAAATATAATTAATTGTACATAAATTGAAAAAGGATAGCTCGGGTAATTCCGCAACAGTGCGGATAAATCCGCAATAGGACTTGGCTAATTCCGCAGTAGTAAATAATTATGAAATACATTATGAAATTAACATAAAAGGAACAATTTACATGTAACAATGCTCACTTTCTTCACAGCTGTGTAGCTAAACACGAAAAACAGCCAACTTTCGATGTTTCACTGTATTGCCGACAGAGGTGTCGACCAATATCCTTGATTTTTTCCTATAGCACTGCAGAGAACATGCCTCCTGTTGACAGCCTCTCAAAACTTACGTTCACGCTATTGTAAAACCGCAGTAAAATCATATATGCACTACCCGTACTGCGAAATTACCCGAGTTTCCCCTATGTTTTCATTACGATAAAAAGAACAAAAATTACATTAGGGTAGAGGTTGGAAAGTTGTGATACGAATAATATTGTGATATTTATATTTTTGAGAATTTATTACAATTTTACTGAGCGAGAGAAGGACCGGTTTTGTGCAGAAACTTGTCCACGAACATTCCCTTAATACGTTGACGCAAAAAACCGATCTTCCTCTCGCTCAGTAAAATTGTAATAAGTTTTCAAAAAGAACTATCACAATATTACTCGTATCACAGTATTATCAACGTTTACCTTACATATATTTTTTTAAGATAAAGGCAGAAAATAGTAAAAACTGGAGAATGCTGGGTTTACAGTGAAAGACCAGTCCTTGGGCAGAACACTATGCACGAATGAATTTTTGTTGTCTCTTCCATTCTTATTCTTAATTCATAATTTCTCATTAACGAAGAGCACACACATGTTTTACTTGCTCCTGAATACGTCATTGTTTAAGCCCGGATCAGACGGTGCGTGTTTCTGTGATGGATTTCAAGGTGGCTGCGCTGATGGGTAGCCTGCGTGTTCACTTGCCGGAAGTAATGAGCTCTGGTGGCTCCTTGGATGGCTAGCTTGCTGGATTTCGAGAGCAGGTTCCTTGCTATTTTTCGTGATGGTTTGTAGGCTGGAACCAAAGATGATCATATAATATCACCACTGAAACCATGTCGCCATGTTCGTTGTTTTCCAACTAAACCTGTTTTTTTCTATATTCTTTAATTTCTAAGAAACAACAATTAAATATCGGAATTTAGCTGTTTTGCACTTATGACTTAATTACTTTATTACACATTTACTACTGTTAATGTAGGACTTAAGTTGTTTTCCACTCACGGTTTAGTTTCTTTTTGACAATGCGTGTTTGCAATAGATGAAACAGCAGATGATTTTCCAATTTGAACTGTGAAAAGAGTGTGAACAACTACCAACACCGTAGGCAACACGGGAGCCAGCAAGTGAGCACGCAGGGCAGCCATCAGCGCAGCCACCTTGGAATTCATCACAGAAACTATACTGTTTTCGCTGTAAGAAAAATCCTAATGCAAACATAAGCACGTTGCTGTCATACCCATGATTGGCTCCCAGTCGAAACACTCACACGACGCAGGAAAATATAATTCGTATTTGGAAACCATAATCTTGTATTATTTGAAAATAAAAAATTGAATTCTAGTTGTTAAATACGATGAAACATTTAACTTCACTCATATATAAAACGATATGTAAAAGAAAGGCTACTTTTATATTTTGTTATGTACTATGAACGCGGATGAATACCAACAGTAATACCAAGATAGTCTGTACTTGTAACAAGGTGGCGTCACTTGAGCTCGTAGTTGTTCACGTAAGCACGTGGTACTGAAGTATGACTTCTGTATCCTCAACTGTCCTTTGTGAAGACATAAGACTTAAAAATAATTTAATTATAGTAATAATACAATAAATATTTCCTAAAAAAACGAATGCATAGTATTGTTCTCCAACCAGGAGATCAACCGTGAAAGGAATGTGCTTACTATTGCGTCATCTATTGGAACGAAATAGATAGACGATATTACCGTTATAACGTCAGTTTAAAAACCATGCGCTCTCCCCCGTATGTTATTTCCTTATGGAGAGATTAAAAGACCAGGAGATTAACCGTGATCTAATTTTGTAACTAGGGTAGTATCAATATGTATGTATCAATGTTATTGTTTGTGCTGTGAGAGCTAGCCAATAGAGATAAGAGTACCCACGTGTGTGACCTTATGACATCTTATGACATCAACATTCGTTCACAGTATTACCCCGCTTCGTCTCAGTCCCCGAAGACTTTCTCGTGGTTGGAATACAGTAGTGAGGTTGGGCCTACTTGACGAGTAACGGGAAATGTTTAACGTGAAACAGAATGTACAACAGTAGGCGGGAACACGTACTGAGAATCTATGGCGCCAAACAGCGGCCAATGAAGCCTCACTTCAGTCACGTGCTATTGTTTACATTAGGATTTTTCTTACAGCGAAAAGATTATAGCACCGTCTGAACCAGGCTTTACATAGAGGAACCAGAGAAGTTCGAAGTTACGACTGCAGCTGAAGGAAACTTTTGCTACGGGTTGTACAAAGAAGTGTAATATATGAGGCGCTAGAGACGTGAACTAAGGTGTGTCTGTCGGTAGAACTCTATGAGCCAATTATTGCGTTTCTTTCACACTCCACTAAGACAACCACTTAGTGCCCTGCGGCGGCAACCAGTGGCCCGCAGAACACAAGACTGCGTGGCTAAGAAACTCAAAGCTTAAGAGAAGGCGTGGTTGCTTGAGAGACTTTTCTGTATTTACTTTGCATTAGCAAGCCTCGCAGATCAATCCTCAGGTGAAATGTCGTGGACAGTTTCTTATTGTCACTGTGAACGAGTAACTAGAGTCTCTCTGCTCGTTAACTCCATAGTCAAGAACATAAATTCGAGTGAAGTTAGCTTGTTTGTGTCGTACTTCACTAACAAGCGATGACACGTTTCAAATGCACAAATAAGTGTAGAAAGCGAGTGGCTTAACTGGGGGGTAACGTCCTGCTTATTGACGAGGTCGTCGGTTAGATTTATAAAGTAAGCATTTATGGTATTTTTATAACACTTTTCTTCCGCTTTCCAAACAAATTCAATATTCCAAACCCCTCTATTTTTTTTTTCAAATTTATTCACAATTAGCTGTACCCGTGCGCTCCGCTGCACCCGTTATAAATAAATATAACGTAATTACATAATTAAAATAGGACGTTTTATCCAGGGAACATTCGTGTTTGATAGAAGGATAAACCGTTTAATATGTTACTTAATTTAAATTGCATCCAAATAATTAAAATGCGATCATTTTGGTCCAGAGACACTCATTGGTGCAATGACAATTCCTTTAACATGTTTCTAATTTTTATTACATGCAACCATAGTTTAATGAAGATTGACATCATTTAGATTTAATGTGTATATTTTATTTTACTTGTTATAGATTTCCATTGAACTATGGTAATAACTTAATTTTAACCTCGTTTTCTACGTATTCAGTAAATGGCGTTTGGCCCACTATGGTTCTGAACCCTTCAAATAACTTAAATTATATAATATTACATTACATATATTATATGATATTATATTAAATTATATTATATTATATTATATTATATTATATTATATTATATTATATTATATCAGAAGTTACTGTAATAACGGGTCTTTCTCGGGGGTAAAAGGCGGTCAGAGCGTGGTGCCGACCACACCACCTCATTCTAGTGCCGAGGTCATGGAAAGCATGGGGCTCTACCTCCATGCCCCCCAAGTGCCTTCATGGCATGTTACGGGGATACCTTTACCTTTTACCTTTTTACTGTAATAACATTATAGCATTATGTCCATCTAGAGAAACTATACTTTCCAATGGTGAAATAATAATTAATTATACAAATCGGTTAATTTAGCTTCCGATATTACTTCATACAAACACAGAAACATTCTCTGTAGGCTATCTTTCATAGCCTTCGATTGTTGCTGTCCAAGGCCCCTTATAGACGAAGTCATTTGTTTTTTATTTCATTATACGGCCTTAGATGGCAGTTATTTTAATTTTGAAACTCACTTATCTCATTAAATATCAATTCTATCAAAATTTTTCAAGGAATAAAACTTATCGCAAATTATTTTTAAAGAAACGTTTGTTATGTAACTTTTTCACAAAAATCAATAATAAGCGAGATATTTCGATTTATTTAATTCAGGCCCCCTTTTAACCCCCCTTTTAAATAATGTATTTTGAATGCCATATAGCCTAAAATCCAAGTTACAACGAAAATAATTTATATTCCAATTTTCATCGAAATCCGTTCATCCATTATCGCGTGAAAAGGTAACAAACATACAGACAGACAGACAGAGAGACATACAAACAAAAATTTCAAAAAAGCTATTTTCGGTTTCAGGGTGGTTAATTATATATGTTAGGACCAATTATTTTTGGAAAATCGAAAATTACCAGAAAAATTTCGGCTACAGATTTATTATTAGTATATATTTATATTTATATTTGAAATGATACATATGAATAGATACTCGAAATGAGCATATGCTCGTGCTCGGGTACAGTCCAGTAGTGTACATAAATTTTACAGAGATCAATAATAATGTTGATAATAATAATAATAATAATAATAATAATAATAATAATAATAATAATAATAATAATAATAATAATAGAATAGCCGTGACGGAGATGATACAAAGATAGTAATACAAATTAATTCATCAATAATAATATCAATAATAATAATAATAATAATAATAATAATAATAATAATAATAATAATAATAAAACAAAAATATTTACAATAATAAAATAAATACTAAGACGGATAAAATAAAATATAAAACCACTTAGCGAGAGTTAACACAACTTAAATAAGCATATAATAACCAGGAAAAAAATGACGAACTCGAAAATCAACAGAAACGTTCGTTGTATCGCAGACGATAGCAACCGCCGTATTGACATTGTGTTGTGCATTATTGGTAGTAGGGGGGAGCCGAAGGTCTAAGTAACTGCCGTTCTCTTCGAATTTTCTCATACAATCATGGGAAGTTAATGCTGAAAAACAAAATGTCTACGAGTCAAACTGTTCATTATTACCAGGATAAATACAAATAATACTGAAATATATTAATCAAGTTTCAGTTATATATCTCCCCTTTTGTGCAAGAGGTATCATATCAAAATATTTTATGAATGGTGGGGAAAATATAAATTTCAAGAACTCTCTAGTGACAGAGATAGTGACAAGTACAATCAAGTGTATCTGTGGCGATGCTAAGAATTCATTTATTGGAGATATACTCGTACACTATTATTAATTAAGAAAATGATCTATTTATATTTATTACAATGTTTTATCTTATAGGTTACATGCAATAGATAAATATAATAAATAAATTAATTCCTAAAATTCCATTTTTTATTATATATCATCAATGTCTGTGTTGGAAAGAGTGGGTAAAGAAAGAATAATGTTAAAACTGATCAGGAAAAGAAAAAGGAATTGGTTGGGTCA
This sequence comes from Periplaneta americana, assembly GCF_040183065.1. Lineage (NCBI taxonomy): Eukaryota > Metazoa > Arthropoda > Insecta > Blattodea > Blattidae > Periplaneta > Periplaneta americana. The sequence goes on along the minus strand of NC_091122.1, from coordinate 42,999,337 downwards.
CTGGCTGAGAAGAAACTGCCTACTGAAGGATGCACTGGAAGGAATGGCGAACGGGAAAAAAATTTCGGGGCAAAAGAAGATATCAGATGATAGACGACATTAAGGTATATGGACCATATGCGAAGACAAAGAGGAAGGCAGAAAATAGGAAAACTTGGAGAATGCTGGGCTTGCAGTGAAAGAGCTGCCTTCGGGCAGAAAACTATGAATGGATGAATGAATCATCGACGCTGGGAAAAATTAAACACCTGAAAGAGAAGAGTAAACCGTTGCAATAATGAGGAAAATGAATATTTTCAACAACAATATCAGACACAGGCAATTTATTAAAATTAATGCTAGGGTTTATTTTTTATGAATTAGTAGTAATATATAACATAGGTTAGGTATCCTTTGAGGGGCCCTCGAAATCATCCATCCTCATCACAATATGTTCATCCCTTCTTAACTATTCATTGTATCTTTTCTCCACCCGACCATTGTCACAGTCTGCACCAATATCCTACGAAGAACGTTTCTCTAATACAATCGACATTCCTATAATATTCGTTGTCAATGGTGATACATCTCAAACACAGTTGGGTATCAGTTATATAAGAATATTCAAGATTGCAAATTTGGCTGTACAAGTTGAGGAATATCCATTGAAACGAGGGAGATAAGTTAAAATAAAATTTACCTTCTTTCTATTAATTAATCCAATAATTAATCATGCCAATAGCTTGGATAAGAGCCTATAAATTTGTCTCACTGATATTTGCAGTCAGATCCGTCTTCTTAATTGCCATATTATTATTTTTTTTTTCGGAATGATGAGCGATAAGCGAGACGTTCGAATTTTAGTCTCATTTACTGCTATATGAACGATGTGCAAGTTGTTCAAAATATACGGTCACATGATAGTCTACAAAATAATGTTTTACATCTACATCACATGAGTGACGAGCTATGAGCAAGACTTTCAGAATACATGGTCGTATGGTAGTCCACAAAATAATGTTTTACATCTATATTACATAAGTGATGGGCTATGAGCAAGATGTTCAAAATATACGGTCATATGGCAGTCTACAAATGTTTTACATCTATATTCACGTGAGCGATGAGCAAGACGTTCAGAATATACGATCATATGGTAGTCTACAAATGTTTTACATCTATATTCACGTGAGCGATGAGCAAGACGTTCAGAAAATACGGTCATATGGCAGTCTACAAATGTTTTACATCTATATTCACGTGAGCGATGAGCAAGACGTTCAGAATATACGGTCATATGGCAGTCTACAAATGTTTTACATCTATATTCACGTGAGCGATGAGCGATGACCAAGACGTTCAGAATATACGGTCATATAGTCTACAAATGTTTTACATCTATATTCACGTGAGCGATGAGCAAAACGTTCAGAATATACGGTCATATGGTAGTCTACAAATGTTTTACATCTATATTCACGTGAGCGATGAGCAAGACGTTCAGAAAATACGGTCATATGGCAGTCTACAAATGTTTTACATCTATATTCACGTGAGCGATGAGCAAGACGTTCAAAATATACGGTCATATGTAGTCTACAAATGTTTTACATCTATATTCACGTGAGCGATGAGCAAGACGTTCAGAAAATACGGTCATATGGCAGTCTACAAATGTTTTACATCTATATTCACGTGAGCGATGAGCAAGACGTTCAAAATATACGGTCATATGGCAGTCTACAAATGTTTTACATCTATATTCACGTGAGCGATGAGCAAGACGTTCAGAATATACGGTCATATGGTAGTCTACAAATGTTTTACATCTATATTCACGTGAGCGATGAGCGATGAGCAAGTCGTTCAAAATATACGGTCATATGGTAGTCTACAAATGTTTTACATCTATATTCACGTGAGCCATGAGCGATGAGCAAGACATTCAGAATACATGGTCATATAGCGGTCTACAAAATAATGTTTTACGTCTAATATAGTGAATGAGCGATGAACGATGAGCAAAATGTTCACAATATACGGTCATATGTTGGTCTACAAAATAATGTTTTACGTCTGTAGTGAATGAGCGATGAACGATGAGCAAAATGTTCACAATATACAGTCATATGGTGGTCTACAAAATAATGTTTTACGTCTATAGTGAATGAGCGATGAACGATGAGCAAGATGTTCACAATATACAGTCATATGGCGGTCTACAAAATAATGTTTTACGTCTACAGTGAATGAGCGATGAGCAAGACGTTCATAATATACGGTCATACGGTAGTCTACAAATACTTTATATCTATATTCACGTGTGCGATGAGCAAGACGTTCTGAATACATGGTCATATAGCGGTCTACAAAATAATGTTTTACGTCTATAGTGAATGAGCGATGAGCGATGAGCAAGATGTCCACAATATACGGTCATATGGTAGTTTACACAAGTTTTATATCTATATTCACCATAAGCGATGAACAATGTGCGATTCGTTTGGAATTTAGGATCACATTGTGATTTTTAAACCTGTTTTTATCAAGATCCATACGGATTATTAGCAATGTACGTATTCTTTGGTGAAGGAAGAGAGTTTTGCTGAACCGATCCCAGAACTGACCGCATGTAAACATAATGTCTGATCAAAGAAGTTACTAAATACTGGTTTAGATTAAACGCTCCTCGGAGCATTACAACCTTCGAATAGTAATATAGGTATAGAAGATTATCAATGCTGTGTAAATACAGAATAACTGTTAATGATAGCTCAACAATTTGTACATCTTCATTACTGTAAGCTTATTCTGACAGTAAAATCCCGGCTTCATTCATTTTTTGTGAACCTGCTTGTCTTGTTAACCTGATGTTTACATGCAAGTACATAACTATTTTGAAATTTAATTCAACGTACAGAACAACTAGCCGAAGCTGATGATGTCGGATCAGGCTTGTAATACTTTTATTATTTTTTTTACAGAATTACGCATTAAATTCAGTGCACTGTAAGTCCGTATGTATGCTACATTACTGAGATAGTAAGCCGATTTAATATGGCGCTCTGGTTGGAATATTAAATGTTTCTGTTGCAAAACCAAGTTAATTGTATTCTTCCCAACCATTATTATTTAAGGCTTATACTGGGATCGAACCCCAGCCCACATGCTAACTCGTCGGTTGAAATCAATTTCTAAATGGAAATAACATTGAATTCTGCACGCATTCCCCTCCCTCCCCGTCCGTCGCCCACAGCGCGGCTACACTGTCAACACAACTAAAATAGGGGATGTTTTGAAGGGGTGTGGCGACTGGAAATAATATCCGGGACTACAATGCGGCGGTGGCTGGAATTCGGTATTTTGATTCGCACAGAGCGGTCCGCTCTCCTCATTTGTCGATGCTTTACAAACGAGCTTTATTTCCTACTCGTGGTAGAAATCCTCCTGTAATGAGAGTCTAGAAGCGCTGCGTATCTATAATAAAATAAATTCGCTCCCAAAGGTATGTGATAGTCGTACTACTTATTCGTCATCAAATACAGTAGCTATCAATGAATCTACAATGTCCGTCACACTAGAAGGCGGTCCATTTCAGACCTTTTCTGCGCATATGGTCACATGGTATTTCAGCCAGTCAGATTTAACCACTTTTCTGGTTTCTTATTACTAGACTTCGTTGGATTGCCACACGCAGAATGCTATCAGGTTGCCGATGTACGGTAGTATAGAGGAGGTGAGCGACCGCCCGGTCTCGCAGTATAAGCAGTTCATGTTAAGAGTTGTGACCGGTCCAAATAGATAGAGCAGCTACAGCTAATGTATACCTATGTAAGCACTTGTTTTTGCATTACTGTGGTTCGAATAGTCAAAGCTTAACATATGTTCAGTGCAGACAAGAATTCAATCAAACATACTACAATGAGAGTGTTGCTGTTACAAACAATTGCCCCTAGAATACCCTTACCCCCGCAGCCAGTCTTGACCCGTTGGGGAACGTGATTGGATGCTGTTAATTTTTATGCAGAACATTACGGAAAAAGTAATGGAGGTAAATGATGCATTGGATAGCCTAGACAGTTCCGCTGTTGCAGCTGTAAAATCATTGCCTTCTGAATATTGGAAGATATTGTGTTCATTGACTCTAATTTTAAAATCGTGTCCAAAAAGCATCACCCTGTTAGAATCGTCTAAACTACAACTCTCAGAAGCCCTAAATATAGTGGATAAAGTATCACACACCTTTTTCCAAAATAACAATTCACTAATTTCAGAAAAAGTGAAATGTAAGTTGACAAACATTATTGCTAAAAATTCTGCCTATTCACAACTTCGTATTATAAATGATGTACTATCAGGTCACGACAAGATGTCTGAAGTTGGTGTACTAAAAAGTAGTGACTTTCCGTTCTTCACATATGCACCTATTACATCGTTTGATGTTGAACGTACATTTCCCAATATAAAAACTGTTTAAGCGACCATCGGAGGAGGTTACTTTGCAGTCGCTTAAAATGTACGTAACTCTACACTGCAATGCACATATTCAAGAATGATGTATCTTACATTACATTTTAAGAGTTAATATATCTCACTATAAAATAATTGTGTATTTACATGTTTAGACATTTCCTACTTCAATTATCACTCGTTATATTTCTTGAATGCAGGACACAGGTTTTATTGTAACCGCAGTATACTGCTCAGTGTTTACATCAGAGGCATACTCCATCCTTAGTCTATACCGCGTGCGCAGTAAACCTTGCGATTATCGTGGCAATTCCACGAAGTCTACTTATTACCTATGCACGTCAGTAAAATTACAATTATTTAAGTACCTGAATATTCTATTGGCGAAGAACATGGTTATCGGAACAATAATGAAGAAGGTAAACATGCGAATTTGAAACGAGAAATAGAACAAGTGGACAGCTTCAAATATTCGGTGTGTACTAGAAGCAGTAATAGGAGTTGCTGCTAAGAACTCAAAATGAGGATGATAATAATAATAATAATAATAATAATAATAATAGTAATAATAATAATAATTCTTTATTTATGTGGCAGAGTTAAGGCCATAGGGCCTTCTTTTACACTCAACGAGGTCACAAAGTATACAAGCAGTTAAAATTTAACAAAAAGTTAAAGAACAGAATACTAACATATTACAAAAAAATAATAGCATAATAAAATCTACACTAAATAACATGAAAATAATACCATAATAGAAAACAAGAAAGTAAAATACATTGGAATATAGTAAAAGCAACTCATTTAGTACAAATGGTTAATTTGGAAAACGTAAGGAAGAATATAACAAAATGGAATGTAATAAAATAATAATAAAAGAGAAAAGAAATACGAAAATTAAATAAAATTCACAATAAAAAGGTCATGATAATTAATTCACCTGGTGATCAAGGAACAAAAAGAAAGGGGGGGGGAAGAAATATATATATATTTTACAAAACTATCGCAGAGAAAAGGGCTTTTAACTGAAAGGAATCTGAATTGAAAAAGTGCAATTTTAGTTTATTTTTTAAATTAGACAAAGTCCGACAGTCTCTGACATGTTGTGGTAGAGAGTTCCAGAGATGAGCTGCAGTGAAGGTGAAAGATGAAGAGTAGAGAGATGTTCTGTGTGTAGGAATGGAGAGCGTGATATGGTGTTGTGAGCGAGTATCTATTTCGTGATATGAGGACAAATGTTGAAAACGAGAAGCTAAGTAGCTAGGGTTAGAGGTTTGAAGAATATTGAAGAGTAAAGTGAGAGAGTGAATAGTTCTTCGCTCTTTGAGACGGGCCCAGGACAGCATATTTAGTGAAGGTGTGATACGGTCAGATCTACGGACGTTGCAAATAAATCGAACACATGCATTATGAACACATTAGTATGGTATGGATAGTATGATAGGGGAAAGTTTTAATATAAAAAGGAGCATCTTCTGCGGAACTCTGCAAAAAGAAGAAAGGTAGAGACTAGTTAAGTTCTTTGTGTGGCATTGTATGGGACAGAAACATCGGCATTTCCATCAAGGGAACAGAAACGACTAGAAGCATTTGAAATGTGGATATGGAGATGAATGGGGCGTGTGAAATGGACAGACAAAATAAGAAATGAAGGTGTGCTAGAAAGAGTGTGTGAAGAAAGAATAATGCTGTAACTGTCCAGGAAGAGAAAGACAATTTGGTTGGTTCAGTGCCTAAGAAGAAACTTCCTACTGAAGGATACACTGAAAGGAATGGTGAAGAGAAAAAAGCTCGGAGGAAAAGAAGATATCAGATGGTAGACAACATTAAGCTATAGTATGGATCATATGCGGAAATTAAGAGAAAGGCTAAAAACAGGAAAAATTAAAGAATACTGGGTTTGCAGTGAAGGACCTGCCCTTGTGCAGAAAACTGTGAATGAATGAATGAATGAATGAATGAATGAATGAATGAATGAATGAATGAATGAATGAATAGTTTCAGGGTTTAATTTTACATCTCTGTTAATGATTTTTCGCGGAATACATGTAAAATAAACATTGTAAGAAAAACTATAACAAAAATAAAATATGATCATAATTAACAGCAGAATTTGGAGTTACGAAGAATTCCGACAAGGATGTTCCATTTTATCCAGCCTACTTAATGTTTAAATTACAGAAGCCTTAAGAAACGGAAGAGAATATTTTAAAATTTGAATGTTATCATAAATAGGAGACGCCATCAGGGGGTAATATCCCAAAAATATGATGATATTGAATCGCTTTTTTTCTGTTCATTTATCTTCCCTGTGGTAGGCCTACAGACTTACAGACCACGTGGTGCATGAGAAAGGGGATATGAATCAACACTAGACATCTATACAGTGCTGGTCTCCCTGGATGTGAGATTCGTACAACGCAGGCCACCGCAGACACATCACAGGACAATAAAAAAACAACGGATAATCATCCAGTCCAGTAGGTGGAAGATAATTTTTTCCATTGCTTACTCCGGATATCGAACTATGGAAGTTTGTTTCCCTGCACTACTAGATGGCAATAGCAGTTTAATTGGTCCCACTTATTTATTACTCTCTTCCACCACTAGATGGCAGTAGTATTTTAATTGTTTCCCCACTCATTTATTTCCTATTGCTTCATCATTTCACTATTTCCACTGTTGATTATTAGTATATTATTCCTTTTTGTTGTTATTGTTCCATATAATTAGTTTAGTTACAACCACGGAATTCTACTTTTCATTCTTCTTTTTATTATATAGGCCTATAGTTCACGTTACAACAGCTTATGACATCGTGTTTTTCGTCTCTATATATCGCACAACCTGAAGATCGTCGATCAGTCAGACAAGCTAGCTGTTTGTAACAATCCCCACAGTAGGTTTTCACCTGACGACGAAGAGAGATCCACTCTTCGAAACGTTGTATTATAATTTTGAAAATTAGCAATGGAAAAAGTCCAAACAGCTGAACCATTGAATTATTATTATTACTTAATTACTTACTGGTTTTCAAGGAACCCGGAGGTTCATTGCCGCCCTCACATAAGCACGCCATCGGTCCCTATCCTGTGCAAGATTAATCCAGTCTCTATCATCATATCCCACCTCCCTCAAATCCATTTGAATATTTTCCTCCCATCTACGTCTCGGCCTCCCCAAACGTCTTTTTCCCTCCAGTCTCCCAACTATCACTCTGCATTTCTGGATTCGCCCATACGTGCTACATGCCCTGCCCATCTCAAACGTCTGGATTTAATGTTCCTAATTATGTCAGGTGAAGAATACAATGCGTGCACTTCTGTGTTGTGTAACTTTCTCCATTCTCCTGTAACTTCATCCCTCTTAGCCCCAAATATTTTCCTAAGCACCTTATTCTCAAATACACTGAATCTCTGTTCCTCTCTCAAAGTGAGAGTCCACTTTTCACAACCATACAGAACAACCGGTAATATAATTGTTTTATAAATTCTAACTTTCAGATTTCTTGACAGCAGAGTAGATGACAAAAGCTTCTCAACCGAATAATAACACGCATTTCCCATATTTATTCTGCGTTTAATTTCCTCCCGAGTGTCATTTATATTTGTTACTGTTGCTCCAAGATATTTGAATTTTTCCACCTCTTCGAAGGACAAATCTCCAATTTTTATATTTCCATTTCGTACAATATTCTCGTCACGAGATATAATCATATACTTTGCCTTTTTTTTTAGTAGGTTATTTTACGACGCTGTATCAACATCTCTGGTTATTTAGCGTCTGAATGATATGAAGGTGATAATGACGGTGAAATGAGTCCGGGGTCCAGCACCGAAAGTTATCCAGCATTTGCTCATATTGGATTGAGGGAAAACCCCGGAAAAAGCCTCAACCAGATAACTTGCCCCGACCGGGAATCGAACCCGGGCCACCTGGTTTCGCGGCCAGACGCGTTAGCCGTTACGCCACAGGTGTTTACACTTCGTCTTTTCGGGATTTACTTCCAAATCTATTTCTTTACTTGCTTCAAGTAAAATTCCCGTGTTTTCCATAATCGTTTGTGGATTTGCTCCTAACATATTCACGTCATCCGCATAGACAAGCAGCTGATGTAACCCATTCAATTCCAAACTCTGTCTGTTATCCTGGACTTTCCTAATGGTATATTCTAGAGCGAAGTTAAAAAGTAAAGGTGATAGTGCATCTCCTTGCTTCAGCCCGCAGTGAATTGGATACGCATCTGACAGAAACTGACGTATACGGACTTTGCTGTACGTTTCACTGAGAGACATTTTAATTAATCGAATTAGTTTCTTGGGAATACCAAGGGAACCAACACATTAATTACCTTTGTAATAAATTACATAAAATAGTATATTATTTTGTTTTATTGAGGAATTACTTGTTAGTAAGTTTATTACGCACAATATATTTAACTTTATTTCAATCGGTAATTATGTGTGGAATTATAGGATGAGATAGATCATTTAAATCCAATTTTAATCCACTTTATATATTACAGAAGAAAATAATTAAAATATGTCTTCATAAACCTATTGGTTTTCCATCTCAAAATTTGTTTTTAAACTTTAATGTACTTAACGTAAGAAAAATTTATTATATTGCATTAATACAATTCAAACATAAAAATAGAAATAATTTTGAATTGTATTCTCATAGTTATGAAACAAAAGGTATGAATTCTTTAAGCTTGTTTGAACCAAAATGCAACACTGCTACAGTATTTAATCATAGTAGTAATTTAGGCCCAAGAATATATGAATGGGTTATTTATGAAAGGGCCTAAGTCATTATTTTGTGAAAATGAGTTTGTAATGTAATACTGCTCTTCGGGTGTAGATACTCGTACATCGATTTAGATATGAAGAGGACTAAGTTTCACACTCTAAATGCTTTGTAGAATTTATGATACAATTTTTATTTCAGCCTTAGTTTCAAAATTTCGGCTTATAAACAGTTTTTCTTTAATTGCTAACAATTTAGTATTCAAGACTTAGGCCCTTTCATAAACAACCCATTCATACAACAAATTTATATTTAAATATCCTAATCTTGTCAATTCTAATAGGTCTAGTATTAAATTTAAAACGTTATGTATGGATTTTATAAAAATTGAAAAATTGTAAATTTATTTTATATACTATAATCGCATAGTAGACATAAGACAAATTGTATTGTATAATTATTAATTTAATTCAGGAATCCGCCCCTGACTACGAGTTCTACTCTTTCAGGGGCGAGCTAAAGTTTTTCTCTATACATTATATTTTATGTTACAATTATTAGCAAAATAATAAATAAATTAAATAGATAAATAAATAAGAATATCATATAAAACTTCTCTCTTAACCAAGTCATATGCCTTTTTGAAATCTATGAATAACTGATGCACTTACTTACAAATGGCTTTTAAGGAACCCGAAGGTTCATTGCCGCCCTCACATAAGCCCGCCATCGGTCCCTATCCTGTGCAAGATTAATCCAGTCTCTATCATCATATCCCACCTCCCTCAAATCCTTTTTAATATTATCCTTCCATCTACGTCTCGGCCTCCCTAAAGGTCTTTTTCCCTCCGGTCTCCCAACTAACACTCTATATGCATTTCTGGATTCGCCCATACGTGCTACATGCCCTGCCCATCTCAAACGTCTGGATTTAATGTTCCTAATTATGTCAGGTAAAGAATACAATGCGTGCAGTTCTGTGTTTTGTAACTTTCTCCATTCTCCTGTAACTTCATCCCTCTTAGCCCCAAATATTTTCCTAAGCACCTTATTCTCAAACACCCTCAACCTATGTTCCTCTCTCAGAGTGAGAGTCCAAGTTTCACAACCATACAGAAGAACCGGTAATATAACTGTTTTATAAATTCTAACTTTCAGATTTTTGGACAGCAGACTGAATGATAAGAGAACTGATGCACTGTATGAATTATTATTATTATTATTATTATTATTATTATTATTATTATTATTATTATTATTATTATTATTTTCATCATTATTTTATAAATAAGGAAGAACAGTAATTCTTTACATACTTGCTCAAGTGTTGAAGTAATGTCGCGGTATAATACAGTACATATCGCGTCTCGTGGTCATGCGACTTAAGAATAAGAGTTAAGACTAAATACAAAAATAGAACACACTGAATAAATAATCGTAACGATATATAGAAGCCGATCGAACTCCCGTTCACCGTATTACAGCCAGAGCGAAAACAATAGATTCATTCACGGCTTAGATAAAAGTTACAGAAGTTGTGGACCCTGCATCAATGGTTTTGCCCCAGCTTTGACCTGCATTTAATTTATCTCTCCTCGGGGTCTGTAACTCGCTTTTATTGCATTCCCGAAGACACTCACCAGTTCGTATTTTGTGATTCTGCATCACATTTACGAGTCAGCACATTATCTCCCACACCTTGAGCGGAATTCCCAGCTTGTTTACTGTCCCCTTAACATACCCACGTCGTTAGCATAAGCAAGTGGTTTCTTCATATGAGAAAGAATATACTGTAATGTAAAATGAATTCACATTACGTATTTTTCATGAGTCTTTCAGGTGTTGTACACGTGTTTTAATATATGGTTCTCAAACCACAAGCGATAGTAGAATATCCCCTGTTTATATAATAATAATAATAATAATAATAATAATAATAATAATTATTATTATTATTATTATTATTACTATTATTTATTTATTTATTTATTTTATTTATTTATTTATTTATTATTAATATTTGTGTGCTGAACAACAGCCAGAGGCCAATTATAGTTCAGCACAATACACAAACAGAAGAAACAAAGGTGCAAAAACAAATAAATAATATCTTAAATAAACAAAAACATACATAAATAAAATAGATAACAATAACAGTAAATACTAATAATCAAAACGAAACTATACCTTAAAAGGATCTAAATTGTGCCCATGAAAATTGGCATATTTTATGCATCTACAGATTGGAGAAAGTGATTTAGAATTTCTGTTATAAAAATTTTTTTGAAATCTTAAACCTTTTGTAGGAATACGAAGGCTGATGTTGTTTATGATAGACTCACAATCAATATCACCCTTGATAACTTTGCAAAGAAATTGATAATCAAGATTTTGACGTCTGGAATAAAGGCTACAACAGTTAAAACATTTACAGGTAATCTCATAGTTAAAGTCAGAGGAATTGGGTATAAATCGAAAAGCACATAAGGAAATAAATTTTCTTTCAATATTTTCCAATTTAACCGAATCTGTTGAAGTAATGGAATTCCAGGCTACAGATGCATATTCAAGTTTAGATCGAACCAGAGTAAAATATAGAATTAATAGTGACTCTGGAGTAGAAAAAGAATAAGTTATAGACCTTATTAAACCAAGCATTCTTATTGAATGATCATAAATATATTGAACATGATCGTGAAAGTATAATTTAGAATCGAGTAGTACACCAAGATCTTTAATAGAATTTTTCCTAATAATACAGACGTTGTTAAGAGAATAGTTAAGTTTTATGGAATTAATAATAATTGATAATAGTAATAATAATAATAATAATAATAATAATAATAATGCTTTTTTTTTCCTGGCAGAGTTAAGGTCATGAGGCCTTCCCTTCCACTCAACCAAAGGATAAAAAGGAAATACATGATAATATAATGTTAGTACAGCAGAAAATTAAATCTATACCTAAGACAAGATCTAAACAGAAAAAATATGCGTAAATCGGAAGATTATCGAATTTAAATACCTACTTAAATTATGATGACAAATTAAATTATATGATTACTAGGGCTAGGATTTTGATGAAATTTCATCTTTTTTCTAGTAAACTAGAAACATTTCTGCTTTTGTATTCATATGTTATGTGATAAACTGAATGTTTTAAGACATATTTGTTAGGCCATTTTTTTGCATTTTTTGCCTGTTTCAACTCATAAGTGCATCTTTTGTTTTATTCGGTCATTTTTATGCATTTTCATTTAATTTTGGCCATAAATCTCCATTATTAATGTAAAATAATGTCTATTTCCTGTGATATTTTCGTTACATATTTTGTCCATTAATACACATTATTTTATATGATATTTTCATCGTTTTTCTACACAAATATTGCCATTTTAACGTAGTACACCCCATGTAATAGATCAGTCCAACCACCCCTTCAATATAGATTCCTCTATACCTGCTAATTCCGGATAAGAGTGGCCTTGTGGTAGACTACATGGAAATTAAAAGTAAAGTAAATCCTTGGCGCTACAGCCCATGAAGGGCCAAGACCGACCAGCTGACTGCTGACCTCACGTCCACATGCCGAAGCAGAGGTGAACGATCATACATGAAATCTACATCATGTAAAATAATTAATTAAAGTGTACTACTTAGAAAAAAAATTATGTAAAATTTAATTCAATTACTAGTCTAAATATTAAATAGTACAAAACCTCTTTTCCTACTAAGCCAATTATGTAAGATCAATTTTTAGGGCATTTTAAGGGCATTTTTAAAAGATTTTTAGGTCATAAATGCATTGTTTTAGGACATTTTTTTCATAATTTATAGGTCATCAAAATCCTAGCCCTAATGATTACTTTATAAACTAGTTACAATTTTATTGTGAATTTTAATATATATCCTGGGACACTGTGAGTTCTGAAATAAGATGTTTCACTTTGGACTTGAAAGCGTTTATTGTCGGGCAGCCCCTAACAACTATAGATAATGGATTCCAAGAACGGATAGTCCAAGAACGGAACTGTTTGTATAATACTTTTCTTCAGAAGAGAATAAAACTATAAGTTTGTTAGAAACTCTTTTAGTCCTAAAAACATCGAAGCTCATAAAATGAAAAAGGTTGTACAGGGACATCATTTTATTTTTACTTCAATTTTTATTGTACCTCAGTTTTTGAATGTACTTCACTCCTATCCCATCTACTAATGAAGTTCCAACTGTCCTTCACACAGAACCAAGGTCGCATTCAGTAAACAATACTGAGTTAGTGAGTATAGTACGTTTCAGAAATATGTTCGCGTTTTCCAGTGACGAAAGAGCTTTCAATATTGAATCATATTTTCGCACAGGTACTGTCGTCCGTTTGCCTAAGTCGCATCCCGATTTCCCCCACTTGCTTCTGCTCGCCCCTCTGTAAAGGCTAGTGGCTGGGCTGACTTAGCTATTTTCTGAAAACATTAATTTCTGTTAGGAATTGGACGTCTACGTAATATTTTACAACTGTTAGAAACTTAAATAAAAGGGCCTCGTTAAGTAATAAACTGTCACGTGATTTCCCCCCTTTCTAAGATCCTGCGACATAACCCACTTGGACGGACAGTAGATAGCATGTGAGTAATTTTATTTGTGCGGGTCGGGCAGAAGTTAAGATTGAATTTACAGTAAGTAAGGTACTCTTTTATAGAGTAGGTACAGAATTATTTCAACATGAGTTACTAGTACGAAGAACAAAACTGGTAATTGGAATTAGATGCAATAGTCTATAGTGCGATAATATGCACAAAAGAACTGAAGCCTGTATCGAAATGAACGGTCACCATTTTCAAAAATGTGTTTAAATATCCATATTCTGATTATTTTTCAATTTAACTTCATTCTCTATATTGTACGCTAATGTGCTGTAGACAGTATAATATACAACGCATAATGAATAGGTTCACATGGATAACTCAATTCGTGAGTAAAAACACTTATTGTTAATACTGTACTGTATTTTTATTTAACAAAAACATAATGAAAATTATCGAATTCAAAATCGCGATATTTCCTAGTTCCCGTAAATGGATGAACTACTTTTCTTCTCTCCTATACCTAGTAAAGTGATTTGTTTGTATTTTACGCCAGTATCATCGAACTCCAGTCGTGGAAGGGGTAGCAAACGGTGTTTCCGGTTCTCAATCGTTAATCCAAAGGTATAGATAGGTTAGTATTAAAAATGTTAGTAAAAATAAAATGATTTCCCTGTATGTTTGTTGTATGAAGATGTAGTTTGTGTTTACTATTAAAGCAAATGTTACTTTATATAAAATTGCGTATAATTTTCACACCTCTGTATATTGTTTGGTCAACAGCTTTCAATGTTTCTATGTGCTACACTCTACTATTGTTCATAAATTGGTATACAATAAAGCTTTTGTTTTTAATAATACAGATAACGACATACCGCCGGTATTTTTTACAATACATTTTGTTGGATATGAAAGGGTAACAAGCTCATACGCAAAAATTGTTTCTATAGGGCAGGATAAATTGAGAAATACACATTTTTTACATAGATATCTTGTGAAATCACGATTGGTTCATAGAAATATTTTCGATGCAATTTGTTTATGTTTCGTTGTGTGCAGAAGTTATTTGTGTTCTTCTCAAAACTAACTGAAGGTGACTTATTTCCTTTTCGTATTTAGTGATTCAATAATTATACTCAGGATTATTACTACTATTTGTTGCGAACTTTCACAGTCTAAAGGTGAATATGTATGCAACATCCAGAAACTTCATTGTTAAAGGGAAATTTCCTATCAGTTATAAAAAAATTTGTTACGCGTGGGTAAAACATTGAAAATAACTTTAAAAGTTTACAATTAAAACTGGGAAACACTTGTTCAGTTTCATATTATAATAAACTACTCATAAACTGATTTTCGGAAAAAGTAAAATAATATTAGAAAATGTTTAAACAATAGTAAACCTACGTAAATAAGTAAATTTGCAAAAAAAAAATATTTTCTATACCAACTTTAGTAGTAGTAGTACAGTTCACAAATAACGTCAAAAGTGTTTGGAATTAGAGAGAAAGTCTTTAGTGTGTAACCCTGAAAATAAAATTTCATCTTCTAATTTGAGTTCATATTAAATCATTTCACTAATAGTTGTATTTGAGCACGAGCTATTTTCTTTTTTTAATAACTACACAGAATTTAAGGAGATGCAAGAACCAGTCCCTAAACAAAACAGCCAGAAGATAAGTAGACAACAGCGAAATTAAATTCCTCAGAAATGTAGCTGGGTATACTTTGATTCACTACGAAAAGAAGCGAAAACGTAAGGACTAAATTAAAATATTTTAAATTACTTTATGAGAAGAAACCAGGAAGTAGCTGAACGGTTTAAATAAAATTATTATAATTATTAAAACTAGTCTAATTGTATTTTATTTGCCGATGGCCAGGTCATAATGACAGATTAAGTTTATACATAGAAATTCTAGTCACTGAACTGAAAAGCCAGAAAATAAACACATTAGAACAATATAACATTTAGACACACAGTCATCAGCAAGTTTTAGCCGAGTAAGGATGTGTGCTGAAGGAGCGGAGACTGAACAGAGTAGAGGCATTGACCTATAAGCGAGTGATAGAGCAGAAGGTACAATAGAAAATGGATAAAGTGCTACAAGGAGAAGTGATAAAGAAGGGGAGAAATGAAGCCAGGAATGGAGGACTACAAATGCAGAACAGTACAGGAAACTCGAAGAATCAAGTGGATATGGAAAGAGATAATAAAATAGGAAACTTAGGAGCGAAGCGAAAAGAAAGAGATAAATATGTAAATAATCAGAGGATAGAAAAAAATAATAAGTGATGTAAGTGTTGTAAAATAGAGTAAACGGAAAAGTCAGCAAGTAATGTAGGAGAAAATAGCGGGAAAACAATGATTAAGAGCAGGTAGGATTTGAGGGTAGAGAAGAAAATAAATAAATAACGCATATTATTAAGGAATGAATATGCAATATTTAATAGATGAGCGAGAAATGGAAGGGAGACAGTCTAGGTAGGAGGGAGAGAATAGAAGAGGATAGACAGGGAAGGACATATAGCAATTCAGTCTTAACAGAACATTAGAAAGTAATCAAGAAATTCTCGGCAAAGAATACTGTGACAGCGACGTGAGATTCGAACTCACGACCAGCGTCCCGCAAGAGAGCAGATCGCGCGGGCTCCACGGAGCACTGAGGGACGGCGCGCGGCGGAGAGAAGAGAGGGGAAAGGGCCTACGCGGCGAGGGAGTTTGCGCGCGCATCTTCTGCTTGCCTAGAGAGGCCGAGAAGTCCGTCGAAGTGGAAAAATCGCGAATTCGAACTTTCCAGGCTACGTCGCTGTGGTTATAAAAGAAGAAACGCGAGGGAACTCGGACAGTGTGTGTGATTCATGATTAGTTCAGTCAGTAAGCCAGTGAACAGAGCAAGCCAGCCAGTCTTGTGTACAGGAGTTCGACTTGAGTGTGCGTCCGCAACTGTGTCAGCATCCGAAGGCCTGAGTTCGAGTGCAGTGGACCGCAGTTGGAGGGACCTGAGATCGAGTACAGTGGACTGTCTCTGAAGGTTTGTGGTTCGAGATACTGTGAACTCGAGTGACTGTGCTAGAAGAACTGTGAACTGAGAACTGACAGTTCTGATTTGTAAATAGTGCTTTGTAAATATTAGTTAAGATTAACAGTTATTGTTGTTCAGTATAAAAACGTTACAATACATTAATAGAAAAGAGTTATATGTATTAAGGGATGGTGGATCGAAAAACAGAAATGTGAAGGTCCACCATAACTGTGAGTTGTAAAGTTGAATGACAAATATCATATCATAACATATCATTTAGACACACAAAAACATCTGCACAATACATCTTCAAACTTAACAGTCATTGAATGCCGATTTTCTGTACATATGGAAGGCTTAATCTCTCGCCACACCTCTGGATCGATTTGGCCTGTCATGGAGTTGATCTTACCTTTTTTAACAGATCACTAGTCATATCTTATGATTCAATATAAATAATTTTACTTGTGACATTCTTCATATGAACGGAATCATTTTGGAAATTAAATTTCACCCTAGGTTATTTTATAAGGCAGTTATTAATTTAACCAAATTAACAGTTAATTAGTAATATGTACAGCCTGGATTTTCATGCAAATGCATGTTTTTATATGAGCTTGTTACATTTCTCAAGCTTTGCAGAAATTCGTTTTATGACTTATCGATTCCAAATAACCGTACTTTTCACGTGCATGTTGGTCTTTTTCGGAGTAAATTCAAGCATAAAACGTATTTTGAATATTTTAGAGTCAACGTCACATATTTAGACGTTTATTTTGCATATTATGTCCTTTTTTCTTGACTTTTATGTTAACTTGCATAATAATGTCTTTTATGAATGTTGCTTGGTAGAATTTGGTATTTCCACGTTATTTGTCTATTGAGTAAAAAAAAAAATAAAAAAAATAAAAGACAGCTACCGACAATATAGTTTCGTGGCATCATATCTGACAACTATTCTTTGGATTGTCCACGAAATCATCCCTTTGTTGCACTTAACTTTCCAACCTCCAACTCTCGTTTGTTACAAGCCTGAGGTAAAAATACTGAATGAAAGGAAGGCAGAAGCACCATGCTTGCAAACTGCAATTTAGTATATGAAGAGTCCACTGCAAGAATGATGGATGTCACTTTCTTGTCGAAAATGAACCAAGACTGTCAATGCATAGCTTAAGACATATAGAATGCACATACAGAGTTACATGGCATTAACACTGATAGTCATTGCCCAGTAATGATCGGAAAATCACAGTTAAGCTTTGAGCGCTAAGCATTTCAAACTTTCAATTGATTCTCCTGCAAAATGTATTCCAAATGACATCCATCATTCTTGCAGTGGACTCTTCATATACTAGTGCAGGCCTGCAGAACTGTAGCTCTTGAGAGCGACTGCTTTCCTCCCCTCTTTTACCCCACCCACCTTTTCTACCTGTGAGGTCACGGCGTTCTAGTTACGCTCGGCTGCATCAACATTCATTCTCGGGGCGGAAGTCGATCATCCCCAATAGAAGTGGAGTGAGGCTGACGTCATTGTTCCCCTACTTTGCGAGTTCTGCAGGCCTATACTAGTGGCTTGTGCAGCAAATGCTGCAAACTTAGTCCATAAGAAGTTCAAATAAAAATTCTTCAGATTTATTTTCAATGAAAAATACCAGACACTTTGAAAGTTATTTGCTTCCGTAATAGTGCAACATACTCCCTCTGATGGATTTTTATGCCAAATACTTTTCCTTGAACCTATCCGTCTTCAGTTCTTGAGTTTCAACGCGAAAACACAAGTAACAATATCAGGACGATTAGCGAGTTTTTCATGTGGGAGTAATGCAGTAGTTATTTCAGGTGATTGCGGATTGTAGGTGAGAGTTAAGAAACTGTATGGTTTGTCATGCTTGTCATCTTGGTATAGTTTCTACACGTTTCGTGAACTACCCTGAAATGTAGAGGGCAGAATCACTTTTTTCCACTAAGAGATCTTGCTGAGGTGATCAAGAGACTGCAAAATCTTGTAGCCCTGTTATTTTTATCAGTAAGTAATGCCTTTTGGTCTTTTCTTAAGAATTGTAATTTTTGCGCTTCTAATACTGATCTACCAAATATTGCTGGATTAATTTGTATGACTAATGACTATGTGAGAAATGGCTAAGAACAACAATCCAAAAATGATACAAACTGAAATAAAGTCTTTGTAGTGGGCTTGTTTTGCTGACTTGAGGCACTGTATTGCAAATATGATTCACCAGAGAAGAAGAGGTAATACTGTAGGTATATTCAATCAGATCACAGTGAGGGCTTAATTTGGTTGTAGAATCTTATATACGCCCTAAAATAAAATTGTTCGTCGTAAATCGTTAACAGTTTCAGTGTTTCATTCGTTGCTGGTTGCGGGAAATAAACTTATTCATCACGGTAGCAAGAAGTGAAATGGCCTGCTATTTTTCTTACAACACAATATGCTTGGCAGCAATCACAAATCTAATCGATTAAACCACAGAAATATGAAATTGATTTTGATGTAGTTTAAGACGCAGTTAAAATACGAATCATGACTCACTTACTATCTAGGAAAATTAGAGAATCACACATATAAATATCTACATCATACCACCATTAGATATATGAAAAAGACCCACACTACTTGATTAATAACTATAAAAATATTTCATTTTTAATAACAATATTGTTACCTTATGTAGTTTTTATAGTTTTCAGTAACATATATATATCCGCTACTCAGTAAATTATAGAAATGAAGATCTAATTAAAAATATTCTTTCACTGCGTCTTACTTATTTATTTACTTACTTACTTACAAATGGCTTTTAAGGAACCCGGAGGTTCACTGCCACCTCACATAAGTCCGCCATCGGTCCCTATCCTGTGCAAGATTAATCCACTCCCTATCATCATATCCCACCTCCCTCAAATCCATTTTAATATTATCCTCCCATTTAGGTTTCGGCCTCCCTAAAGGTCTTTTTCTCTCCGGCCTTCCAACTAACACTCTATATGTATTTCTGGATTTACCCATACGTGCTACATGCCCTGCCCATCTTAAACGTCTGGATTTAATGTTCCTAATTATGTCAGGTGAAGAATGCAATGCGTGCAGTTCTGCGTTGTGTAACTTTCTCCACTCTCCTGTAACTTCATCCCTCTTAGCCCCAGATATTTTCCTAAGAACCTTATTCTCAAACACCCTTAATCTCTGTTCCTTTCTCAATGTAAGAGTCCAAGTTTCACAACCATACAGAACAACCGGTAATATAACTGTTTTATAAATTCTAACTTTCTTTCACTGCGTCTACTTATATAAAACTCCAAAAAGTTTCACTTTCATATTAATATAGTATTAATGTGAATAACTGCATTAACTATAGTAATATTTCATTTTTAATGGTAGTAATGTCATCAAACATTCTCAAGTTTTATAGTTTTTTAATATCCAATACACAGCTGTACTCGGAAAACTACAGACCAGGGAATAAGACGTGTAAATTATTTTTTATAAGTTATCAAAAAGTTACACAAATATAGATCGACATATTGGCATTATGTCAGAGAATCTGAGCCATCTGAACTCTAAATACGTCATCAATCCTGCAGGTCATAGTCTTCGCGTAATACCCTATTGTTTATTGTAGTGTGTGTTTTGTTTTATTCTGAAATGCAATTAGTTCTCAAAACTGACGAAAGATGGATTTTGGAAAATAGGAAAATTATGTACGAAAACTAATGTTTCACTGAAAGTTACTATTTTTCTCAAAAACTTTGGGTTCAAAGTTTCAGAATGAGAGGTCATTTATTATTATTATTATTATTATTATTATTATTATTATTATTATATATATATATAATTTGAACTGGTAATAGAAATTACGGGAAAACAGCTGAACGGATTTTAATAAATGACCCCTCATTTTGAAGCTTGGAACTGAAAGTTTTTCAGAAAAATAGTAGTTATCAGTGAAATGTCAATTTTCCTACATTATTTTCCTATTTTCCAAAATCCATCTTTCGTCAGTTTTGTGACTTAATTGCATTTCAGAATAAAACAAAGCACACACTACAATAAACAATAGGCGATTACACGAAGGCCACGACCTGTAGGATTGCTGACATATTTAGAGTTGAAATTCAATTGGTTATTAAAAACTTCAAGTCTTACTAAAAATAATTTGCAGGCTTTATTTTGCTATGTGTAATTTTCTGAGTACAGCTGTGTATTGGATATTAAAATCTACAAAACGTGAGGTGGTGTGATGACATTATTACCATTAGAAATGAAATTTTATTATAGTTAATGGCATGATGTGACTATTTTTTCATTAATTTTATTATACATCTTAATGTTATATTGATGATATGAAAGTGAAACGTTTTGGGGTTATATAAGTAGATGTAGAGAATATCTTAAATAAGATCTTCATTTCTATAATTTACTGAGTGGCGGCTATTATATATACACTTACGTAAGATAATATTGCTGTTATAAAAAATCAAATATTTTTATAGTTATTAATAAAATGGGGTTGGGTGTTTTTCATATACTCAATGGCGGTGTGGTGTAGATATTTATATACGTCATTCTCTTCAGTATTGGCTCCAGAGAGCGCAAAAATTACAGTTGCTCAGGAAAGACCAAAAGGTATTACTTCCTGATAAAATAAGAGGCCTACAAAATTTTGTAGTCTCCCGATAATTTCAGCAAGATCTCTTAGCAGGATAAAATGATTTTACCCTCTACATTTCAAGCTCTACATGCAGTAGCTATGCCAGGATGCTATGTCTATTGTTCGAAAGCATGGCAAACCTGACTTTTTTTAAATTTTCACTTACAATCCACAATGACCTGAAATAGCTTTTGCTTTACTCCCACATGAAAAACCCACTGATCGTCCTGACATTGTTACTTGCGTTTTCGCGTTGAAATTCAAAAACTGAAGGTGGATAGGCTCAAAAAAGTATTTGGCATAAAAAACCATTCAGAGGGAGTATGTTTCATTCTTATGTAAGCAAATAACTTTCAAAATGTCTGGTATTCTTCATTGAAAATATATCTGAAAAATTTTTATTTTAACGTCTAATGAACTTAGTTTGAAGCATTTGCTGCACAAGCCACTAGTATATATAGATTTTTGTCGAACTGTCAAGTGTTGCTATAACTCCTGTTAGAACTGTAAGAAGAGATCTAGTGTCTAAATCATACCTGCACAAACAGCGCTCAACGAGCGCGCGCGCTCTTTCGGAGCGGGAGAGCTGTTTTTTCCGCTCGCCGAATCGGAGAGGAAGATACGTCAGAATGACATAGACTTGCTTTGGGTAGAGGAGAGGGAAACGACCACTCAGCTACCTAGTGGAGTGTAGTGCGTATTCTCAGTAACTGTTTCACGTTGTTCTACTGCTACAGTACGGTATGGAGGAATTTAAAAGACGGAAAAGTAGTGATCAGGAAAATTCTTTCAAAGTTGCATGGGAAAATACTTATTTTTTCATAGCTGCTGGAGTAAATACTAAGTGCTTTATCTGCCACAACATTTTGAAAGGTAGAAAGAAACGTAACAAAATGCGGCATTACGAGTCCAGACATAAAGATACTAAAGATATTGATCTTCAACAATTTAAATATCTCTCTTCAGGGAAAAGGCCAGCTCAGTGTTGATATGTTGAATAAATTACGGGATTTCAGTCGTAAACGTACACTTTTCGTAAGTCAGTTTCGGGAAGGTAATATGGCTTACTTTCGAACGATAAAAACTGCTCGTGATGAAGCCATGTTAAACGATTATGTGCAAATATTAATTTAAATTCAAAATGAATTTAATTCTAGGTTCCAAGATCTTGTCTTAAGGTCCACACCTGTCGAGTAACGGTTAGCGCGTCTAGCCGCGAAACCATGTGGCCCGGGTTCGATTCCCGGTCGGGTCAAGTTACCTGGTTGAGGTTTTTCCGGGGTTTTCCCTCAACTCAGTATGAGCAAACGCTGAGTAACTTTCGGTGTTAGATCTCGGACTCATTTCACAGACATTATCACGTTCTTCTCATTCAGACGCTAAATAACATAAGCTGTTGATAAAGCGTCGTAAAATAACCTACTAAAAATCTTGTCTTAATTGGAAATAAGTTTAAATTTATCAACAGTAATCTCACTAGAGGTTTTGATTTATCTAGAGAAAATCAAAACTCGAGTGGGATTTAATTGACTATTACACGATTAGAAGAAAGTAGGCTATATAAAGATTAGAAGTAACAAAGTGTGCAATAAAATATTAATTGGCTTACGAAAATTCAACTGTCTTCAAATGTATTATTGTACCATCTCAACATTACGCTAGATGGTAGTAGTGTTTTATGATGATGTTTTCTTGTTACCGGTATCAGTTGTGCCAACTATGGAATCATCATTGAACTCTGTGGACTGTTACTAGTCAAGAAGGCTTTGTTGATTCAGTTTCATTTTTATTAAAACATTTGCATTCCATTTCAATCATCCGGATCCCAGTAATCAACGTCACTTGACAGATGATTTTCAATAAATCTTAGTATTAAACAATCTGTGATACGTGACTATCCATAATATCATATAGCAGAAGCTGTAACATAACCTAAATAATATAAACAAGTGTTAGAAAAGTTTTAATTAGGGATGATGAAATAAACAAGAAACGTTTTAATTAACGATGATGAAATAAAAAATAAACATGGATAATTTTAAAAGAAACAATTATTGAAAGTACAATTTTCAAATTTGAATGTTTTGGTGGTTCAGTTGATGTTATATTGGACGTGTCCGTAAAAGAAGTGAACTCGTTGGTGTACATGGTGTATCCCTCAACTCATTCAGGATTTCCGAATGGTGCTCTTCGTATATGACCAGTGATCTTTATTAATTCTTGTTCTTGAATGCCAATGCGAGTCATATTTGAAACTGCTGTGCATCGACTGGAGTGGTTTGTAATTTTCTGTTTTTTGACGGCCAGACCAGTGCAGTTTGAAATGTTGGCAAACAAAGAAACAAATGCTAGGGTAGTGATAAAAATAAACAAATGCTAGGGACGCGATAAAATTAAACAAACGCTAGGGACGCGATAAAATTGTGCGATAAGCGGCCATGATTGGTTGAAAGACGTCCTTTCGTACCGTTTTATTGGTCGAAAGTAGTGTGACGTAGTAAAAGTGTAATAGTCATAATAAATTCTTCAACACCAGTTAAAACAATGTCATATAAGTTACCGTGGGCCTGGTTGGCGCAGTTGGCATAGCGCTGGCCTTCTATGCCCGAGGTTGCGGGTTAGATTCCGGGCCAGATCGATTGCATTTAAATGTGCTCATATAACCTCGGTAGTTGCGAGCGTCGTTAAATAAAACGTAACATTTAACGATTTACAGCTCGGATTTATTGATCTTCAATGTGGCCTAAGGGCTAAAGATCGTTTGAATAATACTACTAGCCTGGTTGAGTTTTACAAGACCAAACATTAGCAATAATATCCACGACTACATAGGCTGGCTGTGAAAATGATTGCTATGTTTGGCTCAACATTTATATTTGTGTTCAACTTTAATAAAGGCAGACATCGAACATCGGTAACTGATGTTTCATTACGATCAGTAGACTACTGTTCCTTTCAGCTGACAACAGCATAAAACCTCGTTTTCATGTACTGATAAATAAAAATATAACAAAATGATATTGTACATATAAGTAGGCATAAAATTTCTATTACTTCTGTAAAATAAATATTTCTGTATTAATTAATAATAGTCCATGATAGTTTTGCAAACACTAAACGGGAATTCATTTCATAAACACTCGTACTAGCAGGCTACTTCCTTTTGTGTATATTTTGTACGAGACCACCCCTTCTTCCAGTCCACCCTATACTGAGCGTAGCTAATATCTGCATTCTGCTCATGAGCTGTGAGCCGGCTCGGAGAGCGCAAACCTTGTGCAGGCCTGGTCTAAATGGATTGAGGAAAAGGAATTTCTAAAGACGGCCAGTGATGTACTCTTTCCTAATAATATTTTCAGTATTCTGTGCAAGTTAATAAAAATGAAAGAAGAAAGAAGATAACGTTGAAAGAGAATACGTCATCTAAACGAAGGGCCACGCAGCCCTGCATGCAGGGGGAGATGTTTTTCAGTGGGCAGTGAATTATGACAGTGTATATATAATCCGTATGAATGTGGTTTCAGCGACCGAAATCCCGTAACTCCATAGGATCACACACATGTCCACCGTATTGCATAGTGATATCGCAGCGAGGGGGAGAGTGGCGCGGGTTTAAACAACTGATGACGTGTGTGAGGGAAATATACATGGGAATGCCGGCCGGTTGCAAGGGAAAATTTTAATCGAAATGCACGTAATACAAAACTGATAATCCTCGCCTCTCCATCCCCGTGGCTTTAGTTGGGTTTTGCACGTCCATCAGCTTCGTATCACGGCAACAAGACACCGATCTTTGCATCTACGGGCCGCTGCACATTATTTCATAGGTGTTCGATTCTAGTTTTCACAATCATGTGTTAAGCTTATGAAGACTGCAATTAACTATGTTATACTGCTAAGGTTGTCAGGTTTTCAGAATACAAATAAGGGGAAATTGCAACGTTTCGGAGCCGGACATAAAGTTGCGTCAGCGAACAAGCGCAAGAAATTTCACACTTATGGGCAGATGTCGCGGCGTGCACTCCGCAATTCCTGATTAAGGGCTGATAACACCGAACAACAAGAATTTTGTCTCGACCTAAGACAATATGCCCTTTATTATTTGGTTTGCGCTGAATCCGAAAAAGCATCTCTTTTCTTCGTATCAAGTAAGGTTTTTAAGATATTCTATGATTTCATTTTTCGATAATGCTCCCCCAGAAACATCTAGCGCGGGTAGGGAAGTTGTAAACCAAAGCAAAAGCTAATGCATTTTATGAGTTTATGACTTATTTCGGGTTTATTATGGTTTTTGGCATGTTCTTTTGTAATTCTAATAAATAAACAGATATTGGTCCCTTGTATTAAGTAAATTTCATAACAGTTCAAAGTGAGGTCTACGCAATCTACAAACAAGGGTGTGGTTTTCATTATTTAAAAGAATGATTTTACCATTTTGAATGAAGGCAAATTAAAAGAGGTAATTTTCATCGATCCACAAATTCACAAAGTTATGCCTAACTCTTTGAGGAAAATATATCTGTTACAGAAAAAATGGCATGGTACGTTTTCGAAGACGTTTGCTCAAATTTTCTTGGAAATTCTAGGGCAGGCAACTACATAGAACTCGTTGTGGAAACAATGTTAGGCCTAAGTGTATATGAGAAAATTGGGTGTAATGTATCTCTAAAAGTACACTTTTTACATTCTCATTTGGATTTCTTTCCTCCTAACCTTAGAGTGGTAAGCAACAAGCATGGGGAAGATTTCATCAGGAAATATCTGAAATTGAAAGGCGATATAAAAGAAGATCATCATCCAGCATGCTTGCAGACTATTGTTGGTTCCTTGTAAAATACACCCCCAGGTCTAGTTATAAACAGAAGTCATCGAGAAAATTCTTTTAAATGGTAAGTTCAAATTTCGAGATTTTTCTCATGCGCATGAAATTTTTTATTGTTGTGTTTTAAAGTATGTAACATAATTTTTGTATCCAACACATATTTTTAAAGTATTATGAGGCATTTTCAATCTCAAGTGTATTGTAATTTTATCAGTAACAATGAAAAATTAAAAAAAAAAAAAAAAAAAAAAAATTATAAAAAAATTCAATTCGTTTTCCCCGGAAAATGATGCGTGATGGGGCAATTTAGATTTTAAATTCAGATTTAGGGCACACACATTAGTAATATTCACCTATTTTTACTTCGGAACAAGACAAAAAGTAAACATTTGTTGCTCAATGTAGATTCTCTGTTAATAGTTTTGAGATAAAATGTGGCAACACAGGCAATAGCAAAGGGAAGTGCTATCGAAGTTTCAGTCTTTTAAAGCTGAATCTCAGGTTCACATTTATAGAAATGTATGCAGACGTAAAGCTGATGAATCGTTGTTTGCACAATACAATAAATAATTTATTTTCATTGTAGAGCTGAACAAGAGGGATTTGAATTCGTGGCGGTCGTTTCCTGAATAGACTGTACAAGTTACGTCTTCATCTTCTGCCATAACAACTTGATTATCGGTAAAATGTAATGTGAACAATCGTACTTTAAACTTTTAAAGAAAAAATTTTCCGCCGCTGGTAAGGAACCACTGGTTTATATTATATGATTGTGCCGCGGCATTTTAAGTTACAACTTTAGTGTGCCTCGTGTTGAAAAGGTTGAAAAACGCTGATCTACGAAAAGGATCGAAAAGTAAC
Source organism: Periplaneta americana (assembly GCF_040183065.1). NCBI lineage: Eukaryota > Metazoa > Arthropoda > Insecta > Blattodea > Blattidae > Periplaneta > Periplaneta americana. The sequence goes on along the minus strand of NC_091122.1, from coordinate 42,972,183 downwards.
GCAAACAAATTTTTTTACGGAATATTATTTCGGTTAGGACGTTCAAAGTTGACAGATAGTTGGTTTGAATCTTGTGCTATAGACAGCAATGGCTCGATCAAGTGTCACCCTGGCGCAACGAGCGGTAACTACCGAGTAAAAATGGACTGTGCTAGCAGTGACCGCTGCAACACCACCTAATGTCAGAGGCATAGAGGCGGCAATCGACCACCCTACAGTCCAGACTTCGCACCGTCTTTTACCTATTCGGACCAATGAAGAAATTCCTACGAGACCAACGCTTCGGTTCGGAGCTTTATGAACGAGGTGCACTGAATCTGGTGTCAGGATGGGAGAAATATGTCGAGAGACTTGGTTCCCGTATTGAAATATAGATAAAACCTGTAGCTTTCTTGTACATTATTTACCTATTAAATACGTTGCCAGAAACTTTTCGATCCTATGTAAGGTAACCGGGGGTAATAAGGCCCACCTAAGGAATAAAACGTTCTTTCTTTGAAATGGAGACGTTTAACAATTTTTAAATAATGGAATAGCATACTTTTATAGTTACCTTATAATATTTTACTTCAAATAAATATTCAAACAGACACATAAATGCTGTGAGCAATGAAAATTAACATCATGTCACTGGGCCCTATATCCTGCTGAGACAGATAATAAGGGCCACAATAAAGAATATAAATATTGAATACAATTTGGGCATACAAAGTCTTCAATTTTTCCCTTAATGAGACCTACACATTCATCGTGCACCCAACATTCACAAGAGACACACACATGCATATCTACAACAATTCTCTTCGCAGACAGAACACATCCTCGTCCCTTGGATGTTTACAAATCCTGAAGTTGCTGGTTCATCCAATGCTCTTTCTGCATTAGGAATTGTCAGTCTTTCGTTGTTTCATTTCTTGCAAAAAAAAAGGTTGTACTTCAGAGTTTGAACTTTATAGTTCAGGGCCTTCTATGAACTTGTGGGCGTTTCCACGTATTTATTTCATGGGCCTTATTTCCTGCTCTGTTACTTCGCGCCAATTTTTATTTATGGAGTGCTCATATGCTCATTAGCGAAAGTTTCACGGTAGCCCCAAACTTCTTAATGTCTACACAATAACGTGCATTTAATATTATACTAACAACGCAAAGTAAAACGATTAAATATCAACTTAAATTTTGAAAAATTGTATAATGAAAGCAGAAATAATCACACATAACTTGTTGCCACCAGTCAGCTACAAACAAGAACGAGAATCTAATTTCTTTATACCTCACTCGAATGCAAGAAGAAATAGGAAATCAGAAAATAGTTATTAAATTTTAATTGTTTATTTTACAAACGTAGGAACTAATATCAAAATTCTGTTACAGACAGTTTGTAGAACATGCTTTTGCAAATACATTGCAGAAAACTATTTGAATCTATCTTTAAAAACGGTTTAGATATATATATGGGTTTTAGTACAATCCTGCATTGGGTATATATTTTTTTTCAAATTTGGACCCCCAAATAATTTTTTTTTCGAAACATTTTTATTTGGTTGAGTTGCCACAGCTATGAGCTCTTTACATATATAAAATTAATATTTTACACCAAATAGGAAAAAAAGTTTTAAAAAATACCGTCCTCTACCCTCAAGAGCTGTTGCTCTCTTTTTCAGAAGTGTATAACTAATGGCAAAACTAGGTAGTGAGCCTTATAATATGCTGGGCCTTAATACCCCTAGGTACCTTATATAAAATTCTTTGTGAATCTTACGTATCTACTTTTTATTCAACTTTTAGTAAACAAAGATTTTACATACGATGAAAGAGTAATGGAACGGAGAAAAATTCTCTCCGGCGCCGGGAATTGAACCCAGGTTTTCAGCTCTACGTGCTGATGCTTTATCCACTAAGCCACACCGGATACAACCGCGACGTCGGACAGAATTCTCTCTGATTGAGTTCCAACTCTTGGGTTCCCTCTAGTGGCCGCCCTCTGCACTACGTCATAGATGTCTATGAACATAGGACCGATGTCCACACATGTGCTGAGGTGCACTCGTTATGAGTGACTAGTTGGCCGGGATCCGACGGAATAAGCGCCGTCTTAAATCACATCATATGTTATTTCAATGTACCGAAGTACATATGATATTTCCATGCAGATATTCTGCGTCATCATACGATGAAAGAGTAATGGAACGGAAAAAAATTCTCTCCGGCGCCGGGATTTGAACCCGGGTTTTCAGCTCTACGTGCTGATGCTTTATCCACTAAGCCACACCGGATACAACCCCGACGTCGGACAGAATTCTCTCTGATTGAGTTCCAACTCTTGGGTTCCCTCTAGTGGCCGCCCTCTGCATGGAAATATCATATGTACTTCGGTACATTGAAATAATATATAAAGATTTTACAGCTTCTTTTAGTCTCAATTTTTTTCAATTACTTTCCCCGACCTTCAGTTCATTTGTGACCTAGTAAGGAATATCCAGCACCAATTAAAACTGGAATCAGCTCAGGATTCACGACACCCTGAAGCTGTGCAAAAAATCGCCGACTGGCTGTAGCAGACAGACCCGGCATTACTTAGCATTCCAGCAGCCAGGTGTGGTCGTAATGACCAAGGCCCGACTCCCACCTGGAGGGCGTATTTACAACTCTGCTTACTGCTACTGCCACTGATTAACGTCTTCTCTTCAACCAGCAACATTTTTTTTCTCAAATACACTAAAACGTTTAATGGCTGCACATATGAAATAAGCTTGTGAGGATGAAGACTGAAATAGCACTGAAGTCGGCACGCTTGCGTACAAGGCGAAGGAGACGAGTATTACAGTCCAGAGGAGAGGAAATAGGAATCCATAGTCAGAAATAGATCAGTTACAAGTATCAGGAATAAAGTGTTTCAGGGACAGGTTCTATTCACTCGGTTAAAATTTCTTGTCCTTATCTGCCATCATCACTCCATCATCGCCAAGAAAATACGTCGTTAGCTCGTTATCTGGATTCTACACAAAAGCCATTGATACCAAAATTAAGATATTTCACTTCCTTTATAAACTTTTCACTTCGAAATGCATATAACTTACGTAAGCAATTTTTCTACATTTATATGAAATAGGCACAGAATCATTCTTTTGAGAAGATTAACTCCGTATGTAGATGAAATTATTGGGGATCATCAGTGTGGTTTTAGGCGTAATAGATCGACGATTGATCAAATTTTTTTGTATTCGACAGATATTGGAGAAAAAATGGGAGTATAAGGGTACAGTACATCAGTTATTCATAGATTTCAAAAAGGCGTATGACTCGGTTAAGAGAGAAGTTTTATATGATATTCTTATTGAATTTTGTATTCCCAAGAAACTAGTTCGATTAATTAAAATGTGTCTCAGTGAATCGTACAGCAGAGTCCGTATAGGTCAATTTCTGTCAGATGCGTTTCCAATTCACTGTGGGCTAAAGCAGGGAAATGCACTATCACCTTTATTTTCTAACTTTGCTCTAGAGTATGCCATTAGGAAAGTCCAGGATAACAGAGAGGGTTTGGCATTGAAAGGGTTACATCAGCTTCTTGTCTATGTGGATGATGTGAATATTCTAGGAGAAAATCCACAAACGATTAGGGAAAATTCGGGAATTTTACTTGAAGCAAGTAAAGAGATAGGTTTGGAAGTAAATCCCAAAAAGACAACATATATGATTATATCTCGTGACCAGAATATTGTACGAAATGGAAATATAAAAATTGGAAATTTATCTTTTGAAGAGGTGGAAAAATTCAAATACCTGGGAGCAACAGTAACAAATATAAATGATACTGGGGAGGAAATTAAACATAGAATAAATAGCCTATGGGAAATGCCTGTTATTATTCGATTGAGAAGCTTTTGTCTTCCAGTCTGCTGTCAAAAAATCTGAAAGTTAGAATTCATAAAACACTTATATTACCGGTTGTTCTTTATGGTTGTGAAACTTGGACTCTCACTTTGAGAGTGGAACATAGGTTAAGGATGTTTGAGAATAAGGTGCTTAGGAAAATATCTGGGGCTAAGAGGGATGAATTACAGGAGAATGGAGGAAGCTACACAACGCGTTTTGTATTCTCACCTGACATAATTAGGAACATTAAATCCAGACGTTTGAGATGGGCAGGGCATGCAGCACGTATGGACGAATGCAGAAATGCATACAGAGTGTTAGTTGGAAGACCGGAGGGAATGAGACCTTTGGGGAGGCCGAGACGTAGATGGGAGGATAATATTAAAATGTATTTGAGGGAGGTGGGATATGATGATAGAGACTGAGTTAATCTTGCTCAGGATAGGGACAAATGGAGGGCTTATGTGAGGGCGGCAATGAACCTCCGGGTTCCTTACAAGTAAATAAGTAAGTATATTTGCTATACGGAAAAAGATATGGGTATTAATTCAGAAAGTAGAAGTGGACAATCTCATGGAAATGTGTAAGAAAAACCGTATGTAAGCAGCAGCTGAAATAGCAGCAACAATAACAAATAGTTTACAGAATTGCACAGAAAAGGACACTATTAAACAAAACAAATGAAATACCAACGAGGTCTGCATAACAAACAGTTGGCATCTATAAAAGCAGCTCCTTGGTTGTTGATCTGCTCCGAAATAAAGCAGCAACGAAAGTCAAAGTCACTCTAATTCCAGGAATTGCGATTAGGCGAGCCATCGCATTATGTTTCGGAGGGCCCTGCCCCTCTTTCAAGTAGTAAAACTTTCTTCTCTTTTCTTCCATTTGAAAAAAAAAATAGAACGAGCAAGGCAAAGAATACCGTCTAGTTCACAAAAGGAAAGGAGATAGATTACTTTTTGGATTGGGGAGTTGAGAAGAAGAAAAGTTTGTAAGAAAATTATGTATAAAGGTATGCAGCGCGTAGGAGGGAACGAGGAAAGAAGAAAAAACTTGATTGGCTCCCATCAGCCCAACTAGACTTGATGTAACTCATACATGGGTGAAAGAGTTCGCGAAACTTGTGTGTGGGCTTGTTGAACAAGATGTCAGTCGAGGAATATCATCCCACGTGGAGAGAGAAATATCAAGCAGGTGAGAAGTAATTTTCTGCTTCCATTTGTATCTCCGCATTGAGACAACTCACTCGATCTATATTTTGTTAGAATAACAGCCTATCATAGAACTTACATATTTAAAATTACAGTTTACACCAAAAATAGCAAATATTCGTACTTGGGGCAGATCCAGTTGCGTAATGTAATAACTGGAAGTTACGTAATATAATACGAATACCGGTATTTATTTTCAGTCAATGACTTTACTATTAATATATGTAAGGTGCGAGTCCTTACATTACATGATTTAATATTGTATGAACGTTTTCGTCGGTTTCATACCAACATCATCAGATGCTGCTAGTTTATTTTATTAATATTTTTCTTAAGAAAAATATTAATAAAATAAACTAGCAGCATTTCTCACAAAATAAATGCATAGAAACATGCAGCTACCTCATAAATACTTGCAGTAAACATTTTATCCAGATTGATTAATATTTGGCATGAGAAAGTTTGTGTTGAATCAACAAAAATGAACACAGAAAAATAGATTTGAAAATAAAATGAATATTTATGTAAATTAATATTCTCCTCCGCTACATTCATCTAGTAACTTCAGGGAGGCAACAAAAAATTACTAGATTTGTAATCAGAAATTTTAAAAAAGAATTCTTCGATGAAAAACAATTTTGATAGCTCTTTAAATTCCACGCCCCCTTCCAGCCTTAATTTAAAAAGTGTAAACATATGAGTATTTGTAATCATAGGCCTAATTGAGCTGAATCCATTTGGGGTATGAAAATATAAATTCTGAATAAGTGAAATAGCTAAAAAAATTTGGAAAAATTTTCATGATTTTCAGTGTAGTCTTCCCTTAAGATATACTATGATTTCACTTTTCGATAAGCGCTTCCCCACGAAACATATATCGCGGGTTGGGGGTTGTAAACCAAAAGAAAAGCTAATGCAGTTTGTGAGTTTATAACTTATTTTCGGTTTCTTATGGTTGTTAGGATGTTCTTTTGTACCTATAATGAATAAACAGATATTGGTCCCTTCTATTCAGTAAACTTCAGAACAGTTCAAAGTGAGCTCTACGTAATGAACAAACAAGAGCATGGTTTTCAGTATTTAAAAGAATAGTTTTCCTTTTGATTGAAGGCAAATTAAAAGAGGGAATTTTCATCGGTCCACAAATTCACAAAGTTATGGCTGACTTTTTGTTTGGGGAAAAAACTTTCCGTTAGAGAAATTAAATGGCATGGAGCGCTTTCAAAAATGTTTGCTCAAATTTCTTTGGAAATTCTAGGGCAGACAACTTACATAGAACTTGTTGTGGAAACCATGTGAATTGCATATGAGAAAATGGGGTGTAATATGTCTCTCAAAATACACTCTTTACATTCTCATTTGGATTTCTTTCCTCCTAAACTTGGAGCGGTAAGCGACGAGCATGGGAAAAGATTTCATCAAGAAATATCTGAAATGGAAAGGCGATATAAAGGAAGATCATCATCCAGCATGCTTGCAGGCTATTGTTGGTTCCCTGTAAAAGACAGTTCCGGGTCTAGTTATAAACAGAAGTCTTCCAAAAATTCTTTTATGCTCGACCATGCCGAAATGTAGTAATATACACCTGGTAGCAGCCCTTTAATGGACCTCATTAAAGTACACCTATTCATTAAAGTTCAGGTTTTCCACCAATCAGAGAGCACCATTGTACCAATATGAAAGCGCAAGTATCGATTATTCTCGGATATGCAATCGAAAGACAACTAGCGAAACGTCACGGAGGCTTGAAATCCAATACTGTCGCAGAAGGTTATGTTCTGTTACTATAATAATTAGCGTTAATTGTAAATAATATTCAAATAAATACAATTTGTCATCTCGTTTTTCAATGTCTAAATCAATTTCCAGGTTATATCAAGATTAATGTTAATTTTACTCTCTAGATTATATCAAGGTCAATGACATTATTATGTTCCTCGGAAAAAAAATCAATACTTTCGCGTCTGCGCACATCTCACAATTTAAGAGATATTGCACAAGATCACTTCCGCTCCCCAGTCAGATAAGAATAATATGAATACTTATGAATAATTTCAAGTTAGAAATATGGTCGAGCATAAAACGTATGAAACTTGCCTATAATGTTAATTAAGACGCTCGTATGAAAATTATGAAACTTGCTTGCGCTCGTTTCATAAACATACTCGCGTCTTAATTACTACTATTATAGGCTCGTTGCATAATGTACTATTTTATGTAAATTCAAATTCCGAGATTTTTCTCATTATACGCATGAAATATTTTTATTGTTGTTCTTTTTGACTATGTAACATCAGTTTTGTATCCAGTACACATTTCTCAAGTATTTTGAGGCATTTCGAATTCCTAGTGTGTTGTAATTTTACCAGTAGCAGTGAAAGATTAAAAAACAAGAAGTTTTTCATTAAAAAATTCTATTCATTTTCTCAGGAAAATGGTACGTGATGGGGCAATTTGGATTTTAAATTCAGATTTAGGGCACACATATTAGTAATATTCACCTAATTTTATTTCGGAGCAAGACAAAAAGTAAAAATTTGTTGTTCAGTATTATTAATCACAAATTACACTTAGGCCTACATCAAGGCTGGAAAAAAAAAAAGTCGTTCCTTACGAAACATCTGCATCAAGAGTAGGTTTCTTGTACCGGTCTTGCACTCAAAGAAAAACTTGTATCTTTCAGCGATGGAGAGAGGCAATTAATTGTGTGTATGTACGTATTGATGTTATTGTTGCAGGTTGTCATGGAGATAGGAAACGTCTGTCAAGTTGCTGCCGATATATCGTGGAGTCATCGTAGTTGTTAGCGGCCTACAATATTACAACACAATGAATCAACTCTGTGCCTCATTCTTTTATTTCTTTTCTAACTTTTAATACAACCTTCTTTTCTTATCCGGGCTACCGTGTTCATACACCTTTACATAAGATTATCAAGTAGGTCATGGTTGGAAGCGGTAGATATTCTGTGCAGGATGCAGAAAAAATACAGCGTGAATGTGATAAATAAGAAATCGGTGTTTTCGAAATGAAAATATATTTTGTGCGAGATCGTGCGTATTTGCTTGGTTTGCGCACAAAACCAATCCGCAGCAAGTCTAAAATTCCACATTCAGTATTCCCAACCGAACACACATAACAATTTCCCTCTTCTTACCGCTTAAACGACATATTGATTTTACTGCTTTAGGCTTTAACATATTATTTTTAGAGACGTTCAATATAGTAGTAATTATAAATTGGAAACTTACCACTGCAATTTCACCTAAATTGCACTGTTAACTATAGTTTTTAATTATTTGCAAACATTAAGTAAACTCTACAACTCCACTAAAGTTACTGCATTCGTGATGCAAGTAACATTAAGGAAGCCGTGAAAGAATCAACAAGATTCCATAGACTGGGGGAAAAAAAGACAGAAGAATATCACGGCCTGCTGGAGTATAGTAAACACAGAAAACATTTTAAAGCAACAATGTTGAAGATAGATATTTTTGTTTTGCAAATTTGCCGTCATTGAACAGAAACCAAGATGGAGATTTCATTGCAACTAATTAGAAATTCGTCTTTCAGGTATGTAATAAACGATCTTCGCACAAAATAATGTACGTTTCGCTTTTTCAAGCTTTTCCTCGAACATGAAAACTTCAACATACCGCTCTTGTAACGCATATTACTATTAGTTTACGTTGCAATAAGGAGGAAATAAACTGAAGTTTGAACATAATATCATTCATATGAAGACTTACTCAAATGACATACTCTACTATAAACGAGTGTTGATAGATTCCCGGTAATTTAATTAAGCTTAACGAATGTTTTTTGACATGACTATTACACTTTTATTACGTCATACTGCTTTTGACGAATAAAACGGTACGAAAGGACGTCTTTCAACCAATCATAGCTGCTTATCGCACAATTTTACAGCTTGCCTAGCATTTGTTTAATTTTATCGCTTCCCGAGCATTGTTTTAATCACTACCCTAGCATTTGTTTCTTTGTTTGACAACATTTAAAACTGCGAATTCTTTACGGTACTGTAAAACAGGCTTTGCGATCTTAATTTGTTTCCCGCATAGTTAGTCGACTGAAAATGGCGGTTCCGTTCAAGCATTTTGGTGAAGCTAACATTAGTGAAATATAATTTCAGTAAGTCAATTAATATTTTATCGTATTAGAGTAGGCCTACTTTATTTTTTCTAATTTTTATATACTTTCTTCTAATCGTGTAATAGTCAATTAAATCCCACTCGAGTTTTGATTTTTTCTAGATAAATCAAAATCTCTAGTGAGATTACTGTTGATAATTATTATTTCAAAACCGGGGTCCAGAAATAATTATCTGATGACAATAAACATGAGTTTATATTCGACAAGATAATTCCAATCCGAACAACTGTAATATTCTGAACAACTAAACAGTCGAATGGAAGCAGAGATGATAGAAATAAATGGCTTCTTGGGATAAAAGCAACTGAAGATTTGATGTTATAACAACATTTTATTTTTAACTCTTTTATTATTGAACTATTTTACTTATAATAATTAACTTTGCAATTATTGTAATTAATTATTCTTGAATGTTGAGACTGCGAGTCTGATATAATCGTTCGATTGCTGATATATCGAAGCAGAGACGATACAAATAAAACAAATGAACGTAGGAGGAATAGACTATCACTTGTTAATTTCTATCGTGTAATTCGATTCTAATTGGTCAATCTAGCGTCAATGAGCTCGTTCATTGGCTGAGAAATGTTCGCGTGGGATTATCACTGTTATTTTGTAATTGTGAGCACCCATTTTGCACTAAATGCCAGGAGCATTTTGTCAAAATAAATTCAGCATAACATAATTCCTATTTATTTACTTCAGTCAAAACTATGAAATTGTAAAAACACTATAATGCTTTTCACGCGACTAGTTCATAGTACCATCTTCTTCGTGACTACAATATTAATTTTTCTCTAATATTTTGAAGGGTGATAGTAAGCATCACAACAAGGAAAAAAAAAGTACAATAAGCATGAGTTCTAAAATTTTTTTACGAGAAACGTACTCACAGCTTAATAGGGCCACAAATTTTACCCCGTAGATTAACTATTTTTAGTAGGTTATTTTACGACGCTTTATCAACATCTTAGGTTTTTTAGCGTCAGAATGAGATGAAGGTGATAATGCCGGTGAAATGAGTCCGGGGTCCAGCACCAATAGTTCCCAGCATTTGCTCAAATTGGGTTGAGGGAAAACCTCGGAAAAACCTCAAGCAGGTAACTTACCCCGACCGGGAATCGAACCTGGGCCACCTGGTTTCGCGGCCAGACGCTCTAACCGTTACTCCACAGGGGTGGACTAAATTAACTGGTTCTCAGAGTGCCTATCGGCGATTCTTAGCAAAACTAATTGCCCGTCTTCTGGAGGAAGTGCCATACCAACAAACACTATAAAAAATGTGTTTTATGTATGACGGAGCCTCAGTCCATTCCCGTAACAGTCAGACGACATCTAACACGGGTATTTAATCTTCGATGAATTGACCATGGCCTGCTCGTTCCCCAGATTTTAATTACTTGGGCTTTTGGTTAAGGGGACACGTAAGGCCTTAGTGTATGCAACACACATTGAAGACGTTTAAACGCCAGTCAGCACATCAGACACCATCCAGGAGTGTTTTAAAGGTTGCGTGGTTCTCTGAAACGTCGAGCAGAAGCATGTGTTATGAAGAATGAAAATCATATCGAGAATCTGCTATGAACAAGTGAAATTCTAATATCTTGGAAGGTATTAATTTTAGGACACACATTTATTAGACCTGTTTTACCCGTTTTGTTGAGTTCTATAGACCCTTAAAATATTAGACATTTTTTAACACTCTGTGTGTAGAAAATAGCTTCGTATACTTGTTAATATTAACACCACTATCACTATGAGTATCACTGTTATCATAGCCTTGTATGTACATGTTCTTCTTTGTCTACTTCCTGTGGAAATACCACAATATGCCGAGTTTCAGGGACGCTTTCGGCATGAGCGTATTAACAGTTCCCTTGTGAGCAGGGTTGGGACTTTACGCATAAAATAGGTTATTGATATTACGGTAAAATACGCGTAAATAATGCGAAATTAACGTAATAAATGTAAAATATGTAAAAAAAAATACCCTCCAAGAACTTTTATTTGTTTAGTCTTCCTTTGTTCAGTTTGTGATAAAAATTTACCGTTTGAACTGCCAACAAACCTAGCTTATAACTCGAAGCTACCAATTAATGTTAAAAAAAATGGAGTCTTAAGAAGATTTTGCAAAACATAAGGGCGCAAATAGCCATATTAGTTGACGTGTCCTTTTTAAACCCCACTAATTAACTCACTAATTTTGAAATACATACCGGATGAAATGAAAGGTTTCTACACAGAACTGTACGCATGGCCTACGACCAACAAAGATAGTAGGCCTAATGTTAGTGGAAGCGAAGATTGAAAAAATAAGTTTATTAATATTCTGACATACAAAAAGTATATTCAGCAGGAGTGACAGAAACAAAACTTTCGGGAAATCAATAAAAACTGTTTAGTTTAATTAATTTTATTTTAATTGTTAAAATGTATTTAACAAGTGATATTAGTTGTTAAATGTTAGGTTGGAATGGAATGGAATGGAATTTAACTGAGGTGGGCACGGATGGCTCAGCACTGCGACCTTTGAGATCTATTGCGCTAACCCTCGATATGAAATGAGTTGCGTGCCACAGATCTCCTACGCGCACCGCCCTAACCACACGACTCCCTTAACGACCGGTCCCTACAGCCAACAGAATCCATATACCATTCCTACTTCGGAAAATTCCCCCAAGGCCCCCTTGTCGGTTCGAGGCGAAACTCCTCCCTCGAGTAGGTCCGTCTCGGGTGCCATTGCAGAAGCCATCCTACATCGTTGAACTACATTCCACGGAGGCCGGTCGAGAGAGTCAGCAGCTTCGGGAGGCCACCGGTAGAGTGATCTGAAAAACCAGAAACGGGATGATAAGGAAAGGATGATGGGGGAGGAAAGGAAGTGGCGAAGATGAGTGGGGTTCCAATCGACTGATAAAGTTACCCGATATTCATCCACAGGAGTGAGGGAAAAATCCCGAAAAAAAACCTCTCCCAGGCAACTCGTTCTGACCGGGAATCGAGCCCGGGACCGCTGGGTTAGACTCGCTAACCGCTTCAGCCACAACGGTGAACAAATATTAGGTTTATTCAATATTAGTTGTGTTTTATAATATACGTATATAAAGTTAAAGAAAATAGGACGTTACGGGGTTTTCCAACAAACTGAAAGTAAGCAAAGCATTGCTATTTTTCTAAGTATTAGAGTGACTGAAAGTATTAACAAATGTTATAATTTATGTAAAAACTACAGTATAAAATCACAATATATAATTTTGTCTTCTGCAACAGACATTTTTATTATCAGGACTTAAAAAGAATGAAGTAATTGATGATTAGATTGTGAAAATCAATAGGCCTAATGTTAGTTTATTACTCCGCGTATAAAACAGTTTTCTACATTACGTATTTCACATGTAAATTACACGTAAAATACGTACAGGTAATTTACTCACCCAACCCTGCTTGTCAGTTCATTTATCCAACATTTAAATTATCTTACAATTTATGTTCGCGACTTCAGTTCACATGATAGTACATGTAGGTATCGGTGATTAAATCTTGTTGCTAAGGAATTTTCCTACGTACTATTAGAACACAGATATTGGATGTCAATTTACTGCTCGAAAAAAAAGAAACGCGATTCATTACATTTGCAGTGGGAGTACCATTACATTTTGCATTTACATCGTCTATTCGCGATACAGAGCTGAATTGAGACATTTATTTCATGCAAGATGCGGAGGTAAACCTGAAATCATCTCTGATTTATGTGGCTCTATAAATCTCGAATGTATTTCAGCATATCCGCATGTGAAGTGCGGTATAGAATCGACAATAAATTATGTTTTAAGTGTTGTTTTCGAGAAATAACGAGAAGTCATTCTCTTGTTCTTTTTAAGCTTATGCTTTCCAGTGCTATTAACGGGAATTTTATGGTATTGCTGCTCTGATTTAACCAGGGTTTTGGTTCGAGCCTCGAATGGAAATTGTGACAGTAGGATCTTGAGTGTATTCTTTTATTGATCGAAATGACAACGGCGGGACCATATCTTTTGTTGGTGTATTACCGTGTTCAGAGAGGGGGGATGGCCTCAAAGATAATGTAGAAGCCTAGGGGAACAGGAGACGTTATATATGCCAGGTTCATGGAAAAGGGAGATAAAGTTAATTTTGTTCGATGATTTATTCACATTCTTTGCAAGAGGCCTATTAAGAATATACATGATTTTTCTTGAGAACTTACAAAAAAATAAAAAAAATGGTAATAAATACGTAGGGCCTATACTAAAACGTTGCTCTTATGTTGGAGTGGCTTACAAATCAAGTTTATTATAGTAGAACCTCGATAGTCCGAACTAATTGGGACCGATAGATCAGATTATTAATTCGTTCGTATTAGGTAGAGAAGGGAGCTTCATTCGAACTTCTTTTCCACTATTCTCTCGTTTTCTGTGCAGTTCCGGTATTGTACGTATATATGCTAGTGTGTTCGGATTATCGAACATTCGGATTATTGAGGTTTGGATTATCGAGGTTCGGATTATCGAGGTCCTACTGTACCTAGACTACTTGTGACTTTCTTTTCTAGTAAGAGTATAAATTAATTATCCCAACACATTTATAACTTTTTCTCCCAGTGCGCTAAATTATCTCCTCTCTTCTTATTTCTATTTCATTACTTTTTCTTCAATTTCTCTCTTATCCTCCCTATCTATTTCTCCTCTATTCTCTCTACTTCCTTCATTTTTCTTCTATTCTCTCCCACTCCTTCCTCCATTTCTGTCCCACGTTCTTTCTCTATTTTCCTTCCTCCCCTTTCTCTATTTCCCTCCAACGCCTTTCTCATTTCTCTTCCATTCCATTTTTCTATTTCTCTTCCTCCCCTTTCTCTATTTCCCTCCAACGCATTTCTCATTTCGCTTTCATTCCCTTTCTCTATTTCCCTTCCTCCCCTTTCTCTATTTCCCTCCAACGCCTTTCTCATTTCTCTTCTATTCCCTTTCTCTGTTTCCCTTCCTCCCCTTTCTCTATTTCCCTCCAACGCCTTTCTCATTTCTCTTCTATTCCCTTTCTCTATTTCCCTCCAACGTCTTTCTCATTTCTCTTCCATTCCCTTTCTCTATTTCCCTTCCTCCCCTTTCTCTATTTCCCACCAACGCCTTTCTCATTTCTCTTCTATTCCCTTTCTCTATTTCCCTTCCTCCCCTTTCTCTATTTCCCACCAACGCCTTTCTCATTTCTCTTCTATTCCCTTTCTCTATTTCCCTTCCTCCCCTTTCTCTATTTCCCACCAACGCCTTTCTCATTTCTCTTCTATTCCCTTTCTCTATTTCCCTTCCTCCCCTTTCTCTATTTCCCTCCAACGCCTTTCTCATTTCTCTTCTATTCCCTTTCTCTATTTCCCTTCCTCCCCTTTCTCTATTTCCCACCAACGCCTTTCTCATTTCTCTTCTATTCCCTTTTTCTATTTCCCTTCATTATTATTCTCATTTCCATTTCCACAATTCTCTTCCACATCCTTTCCTAATTTTTCTTCCGCTCTCCTATATTTAATTAATTTCCTCTATCCTTCCCCATCACTTTCCTTTATTTCTCATTCACTCTTTTTCTCCTATTTTTTCAAGCATTATTTTTCTCTATTCCCCACTCTTTCTCTTCCTGTTCTCTATTTATCTCGTAAATTTTTCTCTATTTCACACATACTCTTTCTCTACATTTATCTCCAATACATTTTATCTACCTCTTTTCATCTACTTTTTGTATCTCTGTCTCACGCTTTTACCACAGTTTAGTACGAGTATATACAGTCACGAAGCTCAATACTTAATAAATATGCATCCATAGATATAGTTGCTTTCTCCGTTTTTAATAAACGGCGCTTGGTCCACTATGGCTCAGAATTGCATAACCAACCTTTAAAATCTAGTTCCGTTAACCAATAATATCGGAATGTCTGGCCACGCCACGATTTTTCGCCTTTAGTTAATTTACCATGCACTTCATTTTCTTCTTGGGAGTAGATGGACCTGATTGGTCGCGTTATGGCACAGTTGCGCCCCGCGATCAATTGGGAGGCCTAGGCATGGCATAGTTGCGCCCTGAAGAAGTCAGGTAACAGAATGAACGTGGCATAGTTGTACCCCGATGGGCATAGTACACACGAAAGTGATTGTCTTAAAATAAATAAATTACTTAAAAATATTATAGTGGTAGATTCATTTTTTAAGAACATCTGTCTATTTTACAGCTTATGAATTCCTCCATCACGTGGTTTAAAAACTGAGTCTATCGATATCGATAGTAGAAAAACAGTTAATAAAGTACTGCCAACTTCATGGTGTTCATTTTAATGGTAGGCTATGGATAATCACTGCACAAACAGTAAAAAAAAAAAAAAAAAAAAAAAAAAACAGTTAATAAAGTACTGCCAACTTCATGGTGTTCATTTTAAAGGTATCGAATAAGAAATCAATAAGGTTGGTTGATTACGAGGCTCGAGTTTCCGTAATGCTTTTTTCTCTACCTATTTCATCGGGGCGCAACTATGCCATGCCTATTTTTCTACCTGATGGGAACGGGGCGCAACTATGCCCACAAAACAGGGACCCTTTTTTATCTGCTGCATTTTACCTGACCGTGGGGCGCAACCATGTCCGATTGGTCGATGGAAGGAAACAACGGGGAAATAAGGGAGCATCTGTTGATACGAGACTATGGCTGATGTAGTAATACGCAGATGCTTTGTGTAGTACAGTCCACTGTATTTTATATTCCTAAAATTTACTTACATACAAATGGCTTTTAAGGAACCCGTTGGTTCATTGTCGCCCTCACATAAGCCCGCCATTGGTCCCTATCCTCAGCAAGATTAATCCAGTCTCTATCATCATATCCCACCTCCCTCAAATCCATTTTAATATTATCCTCCCATCTACGTCTCGGCCTCTCCAAAGGTCTTTTTCCCTCCGGCCTCCCAACTAACACTCTATATGCATTTCTGGATTCGCCTATACGTGCTACATGCCCTGCCCATCTCAAACGTCCCGATTTAATGATCCTAATTATGTTAGGTGAAGAATAAAAGGCATGCAGTTCTGCGTTGTTTAACTTTCTCCATTCTCATGTAACTTCATCCCTCTTAGCCCCAAATATTTTCCTAAGCACCTTATTCTCATATAACCTTAATCTCTGTTCCTCTGTCAAAGTGAGAGTCCAAGTTTCACAACCATAAAGAACAACCAGTAATATAACTGTTTTATAAATTCTAACTTTCAGATTTTTTGACAACAGATTGGATGACAAAAGCTTCTCAACCGAAAAATAACAGGCATTTCCCATATTTATTCTGCGTTTAATTTCCTCCCGAGTGTCATTTATATTTGTTACTGCTGCTCCAAAATATTTGAATTTTTCCACCTCTTCGAAGGACAAATTTTCAATTCTTAGAGTTTCCATTTCGTACAATTTTCTGCTCACGAGACATAAGATTCCTAAAATTGTAAAATTTAAATTACTTAAAACATATGACGATTATTATGAATATTAATTGAAGGATAAGAAGAACTCTATAATTTTGCCAATTTGCAACAACAAAATCCCTCGGTTCCTACCAGGGTTAAAATATCCCTAGGATATCAGCAGAAATTTTGGACCCAAAATATATAATAAATTAATTAGAGCTTACCCTGAGCTAAGTACACTTAACACACATAGATTTAAGAAACAAATCAGATTCATTATTTAATTGTTTAAGCTAATCGAGTTAAAAATTGATACTCTAATATTTATGTACTTTTGTATTTTCTATTTGTATATAGACTCTATTATTACATGCTGTATTATTTTACCATTTATTAATGTTATTGTGCTCAATGAACTCTTTTAATTTTGTGATATATTTTGTGTAACTTATCTGAACTGCGCCCGAGCACGAGCTTCTGCTCTTTCGGGCTGCAATGGCTAATGTAGCTCAAGTGTAAAGTATTAGATAAATAAATAAATAAATAAATAACTAAAAATAAATAAATAACTGATAGGAATTTTGCCATATACCTGCCAACACAGCATAAAGAAACCTCTCATACCAAAACGTTACAATTTTCTCTCCTTGTACGTCGAATATAGTCGTCTGACGTTAAAATATGTGAAACAAGTTATATTCTATAAATAAATGAAACAGCAATATGGAAAAGACCTCCTAAAACTCGATAGCAAAGGTAAACGTCATTGAGGACAGACGTATTTAAATGATTTGTGATAGCAAGGGATTACTTTAGTTGCAATTGCTTGAGTAAGAGTTGTGTAGGCCTGTGGTGTGCCCACTGTATTTACATTATACGTGAAACTGGCCACGAAGAAAAAGAACGCGGCCGGTGGGAGTGGGGCCGAGGAGGAATATTACATTATACGGACCACGAAGGCGGCGACAGTGCAGACAAGAATCAAGGCTCGGGCCTGCCTGGAACTAGCTACGTAATCTCGCTTCAATCTCGGTCCTCTTTTTGTAACACGCTGTGTATGTAGTTTTTTATGCTAGGCTCCTCCTCTTGGCCAATGACTAATGGTGATTTTAACCCTGGAAATATCTCGAACATAACTTTGCACCTTTCTTCATGGTAGACCGGACCAATGGGTAGTAGACTGTTGGAAGGTAAC